>NC_073313.1:236203768-236503768 GCF_027595985.1 Sorex araneus | reverse complement strand
AAAGTTAAGAAAAAGAGAGAAAAGTCAAAGCCAGAATCAGCCAAAAACAACAGTAAGGATCACAGAGAGATTTAGAACTAGGAATGGAGGGATGAGGAAAAGCAGGTATTCTGGGAATTGTCTGGAATGGTGGCCATAAAAAAAGACAGTCCTTGTACAGAAATGTTCATAATGTCACCTATAGCAGAGCCCTATGGCCAACCAGACCTTAATTTCTAGCTTGCTGCAAATCCTGTCCTGCCCCATAGTTGTCAGTTTCTTAAAGTCTCTGAAACTCATGCAGTCCCTTCTTTGGTCCTAATCAACTGTGGTGGCAAGATTCTAGTTAGATCAGGACTTCTGAAAGTTGGTCCAAAAAAAAAAAAAAAACCTCACTAGAGAATGAAAATCCCTGGGCACTACCATTGATCTTAAAGAGAGGCACTTTTTTCATATTTTTCCCAGGTGTTCCTCATTGTGCATAGTAAATATAACAATGATGACAATAAGGTCAACCCCTGAAAGCAAAGTCTTCTAGGAAGGAGTCACCTGTCAGTTTACTCACTATATACACCAGCATGTGCTAATTTCTAAGAGATAGTCTTAGGTTCGGCAAAGGCAGCAACTTATTTTCTATTAATCTCCCACCAGCACTAAACTTCAATCTTGTGTAGGTCAGTGGTGGAGACAGAGAACTGTATCATAACTGGGACAGTAGTTCTTACTTCAACTTTTTCCTGATGAGAAATTTCTGGGTAGAGACCTTCACTATGTGTTTATTCACTTAGTATTAGAAGTATAAATGTTCAGGCTATTAGAGTAGTTCTTCAGACCAAATATGAAGCATCTCAGTTTGGGGAATTTTTTGTGTGTTTTCAATTTTTTGACTGAATCTGGCACACCTACTTATGAACTTCTATCCTAGCCTGTATCTATAAAACAAAAAAGAGGAAGAAAAATGCTGCTGCTCTCTCTCCATAAATGGGGTGTGTCATTTTTCTGATCTGTACAGAGAAAATTGACTTCAGATGAGAAAAGAAGTGTGATAAAAAAATCAAGAACTTTAAAGCACTTGAGTCATGGTTCTAAGTGTAAAATAGAATTGGTAGAAGAGCAATAACTTTCTAAAGAAAGTATTTTATCGGGGCCGGAGTGATAGCACAGCAGGTAGGGCGTTTGCCTTGCATGCCGCCAACCCGGGTTCGATCCCCGGCATCCCATATGGTCCTCCAAGCACCACCAGGAGTAATTCCTGAGTGCAAAGCCAGGAGTAACCCCTGAGCATCGCTGGGTGTGACCCAAAAAGAAAAAAAAAACAGAAAGTATTTTATCCTTTACTTTGAGATCTTCTCCCAAAATAAAACAAATTAGGGACCCGCTGCGCCTAAAGACTTTGATTCCAGAGATGTAACACATTTGGGCATCCAGCGCAGCATCCGATAGCAATGCACTGGGACTGCGAACTGGGCTACAACTCTGTGCTGCCGGGGGTGGATGTTTATCCTCCCCACCCTGTCTTCCTGCACGGAAAGCGGCGGCCTGGCGGCATCCACGTGGCAAGCGCCATCTTCTGTGACTCCAAACCCAGAGGTATTCGGTTTTTACTTTTGGGGCTCCCAGGAACTCATGGGAAGGGGGCGTAACCCGCACGCCCTTGGCCCAGATAAATCCAGAGCCGCTGAGCGCGAATCAGACACTCTGCGCCTAAAGACTTTGAATTCAGAGACTTCTTACAGCAATGCACTGGGACTGTGAGCTGGGCTATATAATTTCTGGCAGAATTTTCCCTGGACTTTATACAGAAATCCAAAACCGCGTCCGCGCGACTTAACATTTATAATTGTCAGCAATGTGAAACGGTTCCTTTTGAACAGGTCTGACTTGGGGGGGGAAACTCCAAATAATAACAGTAAGTTTTTGTTGAAATTTTGAAGGTTTTTAATGTAGCAGCCACCTCTCTGGACTGTGAACTAAGCAAAAGCCCCACGCTGGCCGATGCGGCGTGGCATACACCATACTATGAGGCGCGGGAAGGGGGATGAGGGGGAAAAAGAAACAAAAAAAGGGAAAAGGAAAAAGGAAAAAAAAAAGAGAGAGAAAGAGTTATGTACTTGTAGCAGTGGGGCTACATATCTCTTCATTTCCAGCAATGAAAAACTAATTATCAAATGTAGTAGGTCTGTCTCTCTTGGTTGGAAACTCCAACAACTATAGTGAGTTTTGTGTTGAATTATGCAATGTAATCAAGGTAAAGAAAAAATGAAGTGAAATTCATTAGTTATACAGTAGGGGGCAGGGGGTGGGGGCGGGGGGTATAATAGGGTTTCTGGTGGTGGAATATGGGCACTGGTGAAGGGATGGGTGTTTGAATATTGTATAACCGACATATAAACCTGAGAACTTTGTAACTTTCCACATGGTGATTTAATAAAAAGTTTTAAAAAAACAAATTAATAAACTCTTAAACTTCTTAACTAACTATACTCTAATAGCCTAGCAATAACAACACTTTGTAAGTTTGATCCCAAGATAATTGTTATCAACTGTGGAGATAAAACAATCAGATTCAGTATAAAATAGTTTTAGAAATAACATATAAAAGGAAGAAGAAAGCAGGAGAATATGTCTCTTTCTCTCTAAAGCCAGGAAAATGTTATTAGAATATCCATCATTTTTTTTAAATGTAGATGAGCTCTAGGCTGGTTACTGTACCCCTCACATTCTAGAGGGTAACAAAGTGATCTAGTGTGTAACAAAGTGATCTTTTGATCTAAGCATATCTCTACTAGTTATAGGGAAAAGAAATTAAGTTGTGTTCACAGATTCTAAAAACAATAGTCTCCCTTCCCATAGTTCAAGATGTTCTAGATATCTCTCTCTCTTTACCACATTACAGTGAGCCTAAAGTTGTAATGATTCCTACATTGGAGAAGCTCACAACAGATTCTAAAAATAATACAGTTGCCTTTCCCATAGTTCAAGATGTTCTAGATATCTTTCTCTGTCTCTCTCTGTCTCTCTGTCTCTCTGTCTCTCTCTCTCTCTCTCTCTCTCTCTCTCTCTCTCTCTCTCCCATATTAATTTGACCATCTACAGTAAGCCTAAAGTTGTAATGATTCCTACATTGGAGAAGCTCACACTCAAACTAGCAAAAAGAGATATGTGTATTTGAATTTATTTTAGATGAAACTGAAGGAGAGAGATACACATAGAAATCCACATAGAGGTGTCAATAAATCTGATAAAGGAGGCAGAATTTGATATGAGTCTTATTGGATGCTAAAATGGAAATAAATATAGTTGGGAGAGAAAAATAGGGAGACAGGAAGAATCAGGATGAAAATAACATGTTGGAAGATGGAGGTGAACATAAATATACGCTGGGTGCATACAGGAGTTAGGACTGGCAGAGTAAGAAAGTTCAATCTTACTCTCCTCATCTACCATGTTGTTGCTTGAGAACAATGTTCAGGGAGGAAGTTTACAATGTCCAAGTTTCCTCTCCATGTTGGAATCCTATTTAGATAAGTAAGGTTTGAGATTTTGCTGGATCCCTTAAATACGGAGATAATAATGAAGTTGGAAAGCCAGTTAACAGTTGTTTCTTTATTGGGGGAGAGAGGAAAATGAATTTCAATTAATTAAATAAATTTCAAAAAGGAAATATTTTGAGCTAAGGAGTACCTCTCATTTTTTTTCAAGATACAGACTAAGTGGAGAAGGCAATGCTTACCTCAAGGGATAACTAGAAATAGAAATTCAGGTAAAAGTGTAGGTATTAAGCTTATGAGAAGTAGTGCAAGGTAACTGAAAAGTATCACACTGTACATTTAAGGGCTCCTAAATTGTGTTTCTTCATGGATTCCAAAGAAAGGAGAAGAGAAAAAGTAGAGCCTTTCACTCAATAGAAACCAATCTAGGTAATTACTATTACCATAATTTGAAAGATATGCTTCTTTCATATTTAAAAAACCGTTATGCAGTGCTGACAGGTATTTTTCTTTATTAGTACTTGTTAAGGAAAAGAGAAAGACAGAGAAACATCTAAGCAGCAATTCACCCAACTTGATGAATGTAAGAAACATTGGAAAACTAGACAACTAATTGAAACGTTGATTTGTGTGTGCGTGTGTGTGTGTGTGTGTGTGTGTGTGTACTAAGTGGAATAGCAAACTCTTGGCCCTAATAGCTCAAGGATCCTAAGTCAGTGATTCTGAAGTTATGCATTTAATCCAATGTTTTTGATTAGTGATTCAGTTGTTTAAGTTACAGGTGGTCCCTGTCCACAGTGAGAATCATTGCACAAGACAATAACAGGAAGTAAAGGTCAAGAATAAGATACTTGGAGTTGAAGCCACTTAGGCTAAACCTTTATGTTAATTAACTAACAACAGGCGATTCCATAAGCTAGGTTGGGCCTGCCAACTGACACTAACTCAAAATTAGATTTGTTTTCCCCACGTTTGTAAAATAGTCCATTTCGAAACTGCAAGGAAAGTCCATTGGCACAGAGCAGATCAAAATGAGTGTGAGGTACTATTGACAGTACTGAGTTCCCATGGCAACTGTGATTAGTGAAACCCTGAGCTGAGAAAGCTACATGTAAAGAAAGATGAAGCAAAATCTGTGCTAGATAGGTTACTGTGTGGCTTATAATGGATTGATGCATCTGTGATAACCTCCATTATACCTCAACTAGCTCTGAAGACATCTATTTAATGAAAATAAATTTTTTGCCAAAATGGTTTCCCATACAGGGCTGGTAGACAGCTCACTCCACCCAAATTAAGCTTTTGTTTTCTTTTGGGTTTTTCCAAATTTTTCTCATTATTTGGAGTACTGTAGACCCTCCAATTGCTGAATGAGTCCATCAAAACCAAATTGAAACACAACGAAGATAAAGACAACTTTGAAAAACAACTACCACCGATTTTTATTTAATTTAAAATATTATACATGTTTCTTCATTTTCATGGAAAATATTGAGTTAAAAACACCAAAGTGTTAGTTTCAGAAACCTTCACGCACCCCATTTTGCCACCTGCCTCTTTATTTTTTCTTTTCTTCTACTGTCCATGGCATTAATCTGTGTAAGGAATTGGAGCCATGTGAAAATGGATATTCCTTAAAATTCAAGCCTACTGGTTTGAGTCATTTTCTCAACAGTGTTCTGTCAAGATAACTCAGATACAGCAGTGTTTGCTTCCTTGCAAGCTAAAAAAGGTTGCATTAAAGGCAAAATCACATGCCAACACCAATTCACCCAAACACATTGATAAGAATCTACTCCAACCTCATTCAGTTATCTAGCCAGCTGACAAGTGACCTTATATTCTACCTGATGTATTAGTGTCCTGAGCCCTTCCACAAAACATCCTGTGAAACTTAGGAAGACAAGGCTGTATAGTGTTTGTATGCAAAACATCAGCAACTATACAAACCACGTGACTCCCAGGCATAATACTATCAAATGAGATACATATTGGTACAATACAACCTTTGAAATTACTGGCTAAATATAGCCACATACGTAATTTTAAAGTCTTTATGTAATTATATAGTTGTTAAAATATAATAGAATAAAAAATAAACTTGAAGAACATTTCAGCAAGACTTCTAATACACAAATACATGGTGTGTACAATATTAGCCTCTCTTTTCCCTCCTTTGCTGTATTTAGACTGTTCCATTCTTTTGCTTATTTTCTTGATCTTATATCGTAATGCTGCCTCCACATATTATATCCAAGTACACTTTTACTAAAATTGAACCTGATGTGACAGAAACGTTCAGTTTTGTTTTACTTCTTCTTTACATTAAATTGTAGTAGTACTCTAATTTTAGTTCTGCATCCATCTTTATATTAAAGAGAGATTACCCCCCAAATACAAAAGAAACAAAAACAGCTGGGTAGGAAAAAAATCAGAATTGCCTCAGCTCTTAGAAACAAGAAAATATTCTTTTCTCTTCATGGTTGTCTCTCAATAGATGGGGATAAAATAGGGCTGAAACTGCTTTTCACATTCTGGCTCTGTTGGGGGCATTTTCACATATACCCCTGTAGTAAGAAGACTTCTTTTCTTTAGCTGCCAAAACACACACAAAAACAGCGATTATTAATGAGGAATACATAGATTATGTTTTAAAAATTTTATCGATTCACCGTGAGATATAGTTACAAGCTTTCATGTTTGAGTTACAATCACACAAAGATCAAACACTTATCCCTCCACCAATGCACATTCCCCACCACGAATATCTCCAGTAAACCCCCCTTTCCCACCCTCACACTGCCTCCGTGGCAGACAATATTCCCCATACTCTGTCTCCACTTTTGCGCATTCTGGTTTGTAATACAGATATTGAGAGATTATCATGTTTGGTCCTTTATCTACTTTCAGCACACATCTTCCATCCTGACCAATTCCTCCAACCATCATTTTCTTAGTGATCCCTTCTCTATTCCATCTGCCTTCTCTCCCCTGCCTCCTGTAGGCCCCGATAAATGTTAGTAAGTTATTATTCATTTTAGATAGATAACTTTGTGCTAATTGTGTAAATTATTTATCCTTTTTTGGGGGGCTGGAAATAGTAGAGAAAATTTTTTTAAGAAAGCTTCAGAAAGACCATTCAAAATGCATGCAATTATCAATCTTGTCTTTGAAGGGACCAGCTTGATACAGTAACAAATTTTAGGTATATGCTTGAGAGCTATTCTTCATGTCTAACACTCATAAACATTTTATACCTTTTCCCTGTTTGTATTAGTTCCCACTTTTATCATGTCAGTGCATTGAGGTTTAGTCTACCAGTCTGCATAGCAGTTTGTAGCAAATGAGGTAAGGAGAGGCTATAGCAAATTAACAGATTGAGTAAAGGATCTTGGAATAAACTGTATGTATGTGTAAGGGTAGGGTTGGTTAAAAAAAATAAGAGAGAGAGAAAGAGAGGAGAAAAATTTATGCCGGCAAAGGCAGTTTTAGGTAGAGGTGGCTGAGAAGGATTATGGAAAAGAAATACTGAAAGATTAGATTCCGTCTCCTTCTCTTATACCACAAGTTATAGGAAATTAAAACGGGTTTTCATTAACTGTGTAAGCTAGAGGTCAAGACTTCCCAGCCAGCACACTTGGTCACAGGAAGATCTAGACAAGAGTTATATGGACAGTACAGCTTGGGCAAGGCAGGAAGGAACAAGTTGGGTGGCACCACAACAAGATTCCAGGTGAAACAGAGGGATAATAAGGGAAAAAGTAAATTACATCCAGTTAGTCTCCAGCAGCACTGTGCCCAACTTTATCTTGTGTTTAAGAACAATTATCATGAAGATAAGAGCAAAACAGCTGCCCCATATTATTTAAATGGTTACTCATACTGAAACCCTGTTCAGAAGCACACAAACATTCAACGTCAAATATACTCATCTAAATTATTAGTCATCCTGAAACCTCAAAAGCCAATGCCAGTGGTTCTAGTGCCTTCTTTACCACTGTCCTTACCCTTCATTCTATTGTTTCATCTCAAGAAAACTCAAACTCAACAGCGTCATTTGGTCAGTTATCACTAAAGGTATCCCTGCCCCCCACCTCACCCTTCACACATGAAATGATGTGTTGTCAGCATAGCACTCACCATTTTGCTCAAAGAAACAGCTGTGAGAAGGCAGCTGTACAAAAACAAGCCTGAGCTGACTGCTGCAAGGATCCAGAGGAGAAAATCAGAATCTGGGCATGGTTCTGGCTCTGCAATGGAAAGCAAAAGAGGACATCCCTGAGTCACCCTTTAATCCTTAGAACTCTGCTCCTTCTTCTTAGTTGATGAAAGCACAAAAATCAGGGGTTGGGGTGGAGTGTACTTTTCGACCTTGAAGTCCATCCCAAATTCTTTTTCTATGGCTATAGGTAAGCTGGAATTTGAAGTTCTTTCTTCCCCAGCAGCAGCATATCAAGTTTGGCATGAAGCCAAACTTCTTTATAGGTCTCACCTTCACCAAACATCTTTGATTTTTACACTCAGGATGCTGCTAGAGTCACTACCCATGCCTAGCAATTCTACATTTTGGTGTGCCAGAATGTTCTTAAAGATATTTTTTTATATTATTATAGAAATGATAGGATACACTTTTTTCAAGCAAAGAAAGCTATTCAAGAGGGGTCAGCTTCATGATACAGTTTTTCTCACCAATGACATAAATCTGGGTTCCGTTGCCCATGCCCGAGAGGTAGGGGGGTGGATACAGGAGCTCCACCTTGCAGATGTAGAGTCCAGTGTCCATGGCTTTTAGCCCTTGGATGGTGAGGTTCACTTTGTTTCCACTGGAAGTGCCAATACATGTGGAATCATCTATGAAGTTTAACTCTTCTTCTATAGTGAATGTCGTAGCACAGACTTCAGTCACCTGGCTATCCGCCTGCCGCATCACAGTCACACGGACCTCAGAGGCTTTGTCAGAAGATGCAAACTCACACACAAAGCTGGCGACACCCCGGCTGCTGGCCAGTACTACTGCAGGCTGTGTCACATGCATTCCTAACATGGAAAAATTAAAGAGAAGCCAGTGAACCTATGCCTACCCACAACCAGATAAAACCTCAGATCAAGGAAAAGCTTATATATGTTGCATCTCACTGAACTTCCACTTTCAGCCCTTCTTTCCATTCAACAAACACCTTACCCTCCCTTATTTTTCCTTCTCTATCCATAACCATTTTGCCTCCATCTCACAGTTAGCTTTCAGCTGCTCTCCCTAAAGATGTTTCCTCATTGGAAATATCAAGTTTCCTAAAGATGGTAGATAAGCATGAAGAATATTGATATGACCAACAGAAGATATGGTTCTTTCATGAAATACATGTTTTTGGGTATTTCATGCATACTGGTGATTTCATTTTCCCTCACATGCCATAAAACCATATGCTATCAAAGTGTCATCAACCTTGATACTCTAAGGTTATAATAGGACCATAGGAACTATAGTTCAAGAACTATGATGAATAGTAGAGGAAATCTTGAAGGTTGAGGCACAGAATCTTTCCTTATCCTTCAAAACAGACTAGGAAAACCTCTGCTTATATTCACCTGGTCCTTTAACTACCACTAGTAAATAACTGTGCTTCGCTTCACTCCATGGGTCATTCCCTGCCAGGGTTATTTTCAGAGAGTAAGGAATGTGTGATATGAAGGAAGCCACAGAACAAGGGCACCAGGTCATTTCCTCTATGGTCTGCGACAACTACTCTGCTATTGACCTTTGTGGGCTTCCCCAGCCACCAACACCTTTTCCACCTCTCTCCATCACTTGAACACTCTTCGTTCTTTTGTTTTTTGCTCTCCTTAGTTCTATAGGACAATGAAAGCTAACTCTCCTTACAAAAAAACCTTGGTCCAGGGGCTGGAGCGATAGCACAGCGGGTAGGGCGTTTGCCTTGCACGCGGCCGACCCGGGTTCAAATCCCAGCATCCCATATGGTCCCCTGAGCACGGCCAGGGGTAATTCCTGAGTGCAAAGCCAGGAGTAACCCTTGAGCATCGCCAGGTGTGACGCAAAAAAACAAAACAAAACAAAACAAAACAAAAAAACCTTGGTCCAGAGCCATAGTAACTCACCGCAGTAGGGTGCAGATAGGGTGCAGATAGGGTGATTGCCTTGCATGTGGATGACTGGGATTTGATTCCCAGCATACCATATGGCCCCCTGAATCCTGCCAGGAGTTATCTCTGAGCACAGAGCCAGGAGTAAGCCTTGAGAATCTCTGGGTGCAGCCAAAAAACAAGACCAAAAAAAAAGTTTCGATGCTCTCCATGATCTAGTCCTTTGTGAGCTAACACCTACTTATCACTCCAGCCTGAATTTCCAAGATACCTATTCTGATATATAAATCACCCAATTCTGAAAGCACTATTTTTTACCCTTGAGAACGTGTATCAGGCAATATCTGTCCTTAGAAGAGAGAACAATTAAGAGACATCTCCATGGTCAATTATTTCAGCATTGCCTAAATAAACAACAGTCCAGCCTCCATCCTCAGTCCTCATCTGCCTTGCTTGGAGATGTTCTTGTATCATCTCTTGCACTATTAAACTCTACTGGCATACTTAATTAATCAAGCTATGCCTTGTATTAGTTATTCTGCACTAATCACATTTCTCCATTTTCTTCCTTTGACTCAAAAATTCCACAGAACAGTTGTTTATAAACTACCCAATGGGCACTCAATAATAATTATATTAATGACTCTAAATTTAACATAAAAATTACTCTAAACTTACAAATTAAGTTTCCAGCCTTTCCTCAGGCAGGTTCTCAACTATTACCTCTAAATTGATTACACTTAATTTTCCCATAGCTACCATGTTAGGATTCCAGTTACAGGTTTAAATAAATTTATATAAAATATGCATTTAATTCCTTCTAAGAATATTTCATCTTTAGGACTGATTAAAGAAACTTTGGTACATCTATACAATGGAATACTATGCAGCTGTTAGAAAAGATGAAGTCATGAACTTTGCATATAAATGGATTAACATGGAAAGTATCATGCGAAGTGAAATGAGTCAGAAAGAGAGGGACATAGAAAGATTGCACTCAACTGTGGAATATAAAATAATAGAGTAGGAGACTAATACTCAAGAATAGTTGTATATAATACCAGGAGGTTGGCTCCATGGCTTTGAAGCTGACCTCACATGCTGTGGAAAAGGCAGCCCAGATAGAGAAGGGAACACCAAGTAAAATGTGATTGGAGATCCCGTGTGGGAAGGGAGAAGTGTGCTGAAAGTAGACTAGAGACTGAACAGGATCGCCACTCAATATCCCTATTGTAAACCACAACACCAAAAGAAGAGAGAGAACAAAAGGGAATACCCTGCCACAGAGGTGGGGTGGGGTGGGAGGGATGGGATTGGGAGGTGGGAGGGATGCTGGGTTCATTGGTGGTGGAGAATGGACACTGGTAGAGGGATGGGCTCTAGAACATTGTATGAGGGAAAAACAGGCACAAAAATGTGTAAATCTGTAACTGTACCCTTATGGTGACTCACTATTTAAACAATTAATTAATTAAAATATATATAAAATCCCGCCAGGGGTGATTCCTGAGTGCATGAGCCAGGAGTAACCCCTGTGCATCGCCAGGTATGACCCAAAAAGCAAAATATATATATATATATATATATATATATAAAATCAAAGGAAGTATAGGAATATTTAATTCCTAAAAAATTAAATCATAGTTTCTATTTTTAGTATCTACTTTATAAAAACCACATGGATTTGTTTGTTTTTAACTGAGGTGGTCTACGAAAATAAAGTTTGAATTCAATAAGAATGCTCATCATCTCAAGTCATGTAGTAAATCCAGCTATCAATTCCTAAAGGGTTTTTTTATCTAAAAATGGAGGCATCTGCACTTGAAGTCCAGAGATAAGAGATGGAGCAACTTAGCATCATGCTAAGCAGAATGATTACGTTCTTTCTTTTGTTCCATCTTTCTTTCTCTCTTCTTCCTCTTTTTCTCCCTTCTCTTTCTCTTCATTTTTTGTTTTAAAATCTCAAACTGTTGTCATTTTAAAAAATATAATCAGCTAGTTAAGTTATAGAATGAATAGAATAAAACCTTGGATTGAGTAAATATAATATTCTTCTATGATTTATTCAAATTTTAAACAAGCTGAATAGTGGGTTTATAAAAATTAGAGACCCTTGAAGCCTTGAATTAGGTAGGAAAGCAACCTATGACTTGCTTACTTCAATGTTTATGAAAAAGAGAAATATTGAGCTACCTGATTCCAAGCGCAAACGTATTCAGATCTGTAGACATCTTTCCTGTCTTAAATCATCAACTTTACATTATTCCTTTTCAATTTTATAAAAATATATCTTATAAGAGATATATGATGTCCAAATATTCCAAATTGTCCAAATATTTCAAATCAATGCAGATCTCTTTGTTAAATACCTGTGTTCTGCTAGAAGCTGTATCTCTCTCTACTGCTATTGCCTCTTCCCTTCCTTGGAATTCAAAGCTGGAATTCAAAGCTATCTAAACCAGGAGACTGGAATTTATCTTTAGTTTCTCGCTTTGCTAATCACCATCACAGCAAAAGAAATGAAACCCTGGTGGAAGAAACACCTCCTCCACATTCATGCTCCAAACGCTTCACTCACCTTTGGAGAAGATCGGGATGAAGAGCAGAGACAGCAGGGCAGTGCAGGGCAAGGTCCCAGGAGTCAAGTCCAACTGAGCCCCGTGTCCCTGGGATCCAAAGCAAGGCATGGCTTTATGGGAGCCGTGCTCAGGTCTTCAGGAAGCAGAGTGAAACCTTTCAGGATCCTGAAGCTTTGAAATGTGTTTGAACCCACACAGAATAAGGACTTTATATAGCTGGCTTTGATCCCAGACACTCATGTGCATGTACAGAAGGTACCTGAATAGAAGCCTTTTTGTTTTGGTTTTACGAGAAAGGAAGCCGTGGGTTTAGCTGTTACGTCGAAATTAAAAACCGCAAACACTCAGAGTAAAACTGAAAAAAACAAGCCAATCCATGGATGGAAAATGGCACTCAATTTGAAACTGCAGCTTCTTCTTCACTTTGAGGATAAGAGGAAGAATTTCCTGGACTGCAGGAATACACCTAAATCCCAGTTTTATCCATATATTTAGGCATCTTTTTATTTCCAATTCATTTTACTGACACCCTCACAACTGCTTCAGGTTAGCTTTCAGAGTGCTGGACTTAGTATCAGAATTGTTATGTGGGCATAGTAAAAGTTGGGCAATAGATATATGGTGGACGTGAGACTCCACCCCTGGAGTGTAAACTCAAGAGTTTATTTCTCTTAACTTCATTCAACACTTTTTCGAGAACAGATATCAAATATCACAATAAATAAACTCATCTGCTTCTGGATTTTCTGATTAGGAAAGAAGTTAGTCATTTTTAGATTCCCAACTCTACAAAAACGAGACAGAGTTGGAGATGTCCAGAAAAAGGCTCCCAAAATGATCCCAGAGATTGAAACCTTCCCTAGAAGGGTTTATTTCTTTCCCTCCTAAGGGGAACTTTTCAAGCAGATCATCAAAGAACTAAGATTAAAAGTGACTACATTAAAGATAACTTGTCTTTTTTCATTGCCCTTTAATTTCTTTGTTTTACTGAAGCCTAGGGATGGATCTCACATATACTTGGATGTATTGCCTGACATTGAACCTCATGCTTGGTGGAGGTTACACACTCAAGTTGCAATGCTTGCAAATGTGTTTGCTAGAGGTCCCTCTGAAGATCATATACATGCTTGCCAAGGACTGCATTCCTAGACACATTTTAGGTGGAGTGCTCACACACACCTAGCTGTGCTGCAGAGATCACATACTCTGATGTGAGCCTGGGATTCCAAATAGCAGAATCACTGGGACCATGTATGGCTCATGCGGATTGTATTGGAGATTCAATCAATAAATAGTCTCACACTTGAACACTAGAGCCCATTGTCACTAAGATATCACCAGCCCAAACTTTATGTAAGTAGTAGACAGGACAAATATTCATTTAATAAAAGAATACTAAGAATTGGGGACCCCTTAGAACTGGAAAGTGCTCAGAGCCCAGAGAGATAGTATAAGGGTTAAGGTGTTCACGTTGCATCCTTCCAACCTGAGTTAATTCCCAGAAGCACAAGCACAGATGGTTTCCCAAGGTTCATTCCTAAGAACAGAGCCAGAAAAAGTTCCTGAGTACCAGTGGGAGTGACCCAAACCTACCACCAAAAAAGTTGGAGAGTATTCATGCATTTCATTCATTTTAAAGATATGATTTATGTGCACTTAACTATTTTAAAAAGACAAAAGCATATTTAATGCCTTAAGGGGCTTGCTGTGGCAAAAAAGGCTGTTACAGAATAGAATATCATGCTACCTCATCCAGTTCTCCATGGTTTCCCACTTCAACATAGTAGATGAGGCTCTGCAGAATACAAACCTAACAAATCTCTTTTTGGTCTCTCTTCTAGCATTCCCTCCCATACTCACTTCTATACAAGCTTTCATACCCTACTTAGCTTAAATGCCAGTAGGCAATAACAAACTAGTGGGCACTTACTAAGGGTCAGTGCTGAGCTTTGGAAAACTAACATGGGAAATTTATGTTTCTGCCTTTGAAACGAACCTACAGCAGTAGCAGGAACAGAGTGAAGCTCATGGTCATGGTAGGTTGAAAAAAATGTTAGAATTAAAGTAATACAGAACTCATTAGTCCTGCATGTGGAAGGCAGCAGGAATTTTTCAGACGAAGTAAAACCTGAATTTGTTATGAGCACAAAGGCAAGGGACAGCTATTCAGACAAAAAAAAGCATAATAAAAACAGAAAAGCAAAAATAACAGCCGGCACCAATGGCTAAGTAGGACATAAAGCACTCATTTATACCAAAATTCAGGCTAATTGAGGATTCAGCAGTTGCTAGAATGTGTTCTTAGCAATGAGAATCATATTCAACTATATTGCATGTCTGAGTTCATATTCTAGATAAATACCACTTATCCCTCCAGAGAGGAAGGAGGATAGGGAGGATTGGTTCTAGGAGAATGAGATATAACCAGGAATACCAGAAAGGAGACTTTAACAATACCCAGGCATCTAGGAAGTGGCAGAGTTTTTTCTGTAAAGATTAAACAGAATTAGAGCTTTCACCAGCCAAAACAGGACCCCTGTTTTCAAAACTCAGTTCTGCTATATAGAGTGAAAGCATCCCTAGAAAATAAATAAATGAATGTCATGAATGTCACTGTCACTGTCATCCCGTTACTCATCGATTTGTTCTAGTGGGCACCAGTAACATCTCTCATTGAAAGACTTGTTGTTACTGTTTTGGGCGTTCGCCTTTCATTCGGCCAACCCGAATTCGATCCCTCCACCCCTCTCAGAGAGCCCGGCAAGCTACCTGTGCGTATTGGATATTGGATGGATATGTCATGAGTGTATTTTAATAAAATATTATTCATAAAAATGCTAAAGAGAGATTGCATTTGGTCTGCAGGCTATGTTTAGCCAACCTCTGGTTTAAACTAAGGTATAATAAAAATAGACACACACACACACAAAGCAGCAAGGACTAGATAGAAAGTTTAGGAACATATTATAACTTGGAAGGCCCTATGGTACTATGAGAAAGTGTTTAAATGTTTGTCAAATTTTATTTCATCCACATTTCAAGGCAACTATTCAAGGTGAGGATTACTATTTTTTCACATTTTGTTAAAGAAGAAACTAAGGCACCAAAGGAGATTTTTATCCAATAGCTCATATTTTTCAAATAATTTTTTAGGCATGATGATTTACATGCATCATAATAGAGTTTCAGGCATACAATAGCTCAACACCAGTCCTGCCATCAGTGTCAGTTTTCATTCACCATTGTTCCCAGCGTCCCTCCCATGCTCCACCCTGCCTCTTTAACAAGCACATTTAAAATTAAATTATTATGGTGAGGATAAATGCACGAGTATTCTTGACACAGTGAGGTATAGATAGATAAATGATAGATGATAGATAGGTAAGATAGATATAGATATAGATATAGATATAGATATAGATATAGATATAGATATAGATATAGATATAGATATAGATGATGTAGATATAGTATAGACACACATATGTATATAGATATAGATGTATCACCCCCTACAACACCAATTTGTCCTGGACCCCTGATTCTGTGCCTGTTACTTCTCACCCACCCCTTCTTTCTCCCCACCCATTTCTCCCTTCCCCTGGGTCTTTTAATTTATATAATCGAGGGTTAAGGGTTTTCCAACTTTTGATAGCATGAATTCCCTGAGAATTTGAAGCTAAATGATCACTAAACTAAAGACCACTTTGAAGTCAACTGAATTTTAATCCAAAATGAACTAGATTTTATTCTGAGTAAAAAGATTTGCTAGATGTCGATCAGGACAAAATTCCAAATGTCCTTAGAAAACTAATATCTACCTCTTAAAACTACTTCAAGGATTAAAAAATATCAATCATGAGACAGGTTAAAGACCTATTTTGGTAGTTAATTACTCAATTAATAGTAGTCTTTTCACTGTATTAATGTATCACTGCCATCCCATTCATTGCTCATCAATTTGCTCGAGTGGGCACTGGTAATGTCTCTATTGTGAGACTTGTTACTGTTTTTGGCATATCGAATATACCACGGGGAGCTTGCTAGGCTCTGCCATGCAGGCGAGATACTCTTGGTAGCTTGCTGAGCTCTTTGAGAGGGACAGAGGAATCAAACCCGGGTCGGCCACATATAAGGCAAATGCCCTACCCACTGTGCTATCACTCCAGCCATCTTTTATATTGGGAAAATTTAAAAGAGAGAAGTCAATTTATTAGAATAAACAGCACAAAGATCAGGTCAGGAAGTAAAATGACAAATTCTATTTGGACATATTCAGTTTAAGAATCCATATAGACAGGTGTAGGCAATTTGAAAGCAATTTCCAATATGGATCTGTAGCTAGATTCTATTAGTGTAGCTAGATTCTATTAGGTGATTATAAAGACATTGATGAAAGACCAGGGCACATAATGAACACCCTAAAACATTTGTTAAATGAATAAATGAATGAAAACAGTTTTGCATGGAATGAGATTAGGATTATAATAGGAATATTTTTATCATTTTACCAGGTCCCCTAATAATTCTTTCATGAAACTATTTTTGCCATAGCAATAAAATTTAATGGTCATGAGAACAACTGGGTGAAACTAATAAAGGTATATATTGTACAATACATTACTTGGTAATTACAAAGGAAAGAAATTGTATACTTAGCAGCTATTTCCTTAACCAAGTGATCAAACTGAAGATCACCATGATGGTACATCAAGACATTATGCGTCCCCAGATACACTATACTGACAAGAACACATATCTGTTATGTTACTGACAGCATTTCTTAAATGTAATCTCATCATGTAAAAAAACATTAAATGAGTCTAAATTGCATTTATTCTGCCAAACAACTGGCCTTTGATTCCTCAAAAGCATTAGTGAGAGTTTTGTAAAATGTTTCTTTAAAACCCTATAACATTGCTCCAGATTAAAGATCATTAAGTATGTATGACAATAAATCCAATATGTGATTCCCTATTGAAAAGATTAAGAGTTTATTTTTTTAAACTACAAAATATTATATACTTTGGATATTTGAATTGAACTATATTTGATAATAGTATTGTACTGTTAAATTTTCTGTGTGGTTAACATATGAGAATTATATATAGAAAATTATATTATTTGTGGTGGTATTTTCTAATTAGGGATGAAATCTCAGGGTATCAACAAATAAGTCTCAAATAATTCAGCAAAAACCTGTGTATATATTTGAGGAGAGAGAAAAAATAAAACAAACAAAATGTGTTGATTGATAAATCTAAAAGAGTTTCTTTGTGTGCTTCTGTTACTATTCTTGTAAACACTTTGAAGAACAAAGTTTTCAAACTAAAGAGTTGGAAGTAAGAATTATAAGGCCAATTAATATGGAAGGCATTATATTACATAGGTGTAAAAGTTAGACAGAGTTGCAGCAATTTAAGATTATTTTTCATCCCTGTCCCTCACATTGATTCTCCACCTATGAGACAGACTCTGTGCAGGACTGGATTACCTGGCAGATGGGCTTCTGGGCAGGTTCAGCTGATGCATCAGTAGTAGAGCAGAAAGTGTGAGGAAAGAAGTGGGTATTTCATCCCTGCTCCTCCCACAGTCAAGGCTCTGTCTCTTGGAAGATCTGTGGTTCTACACGACTATGGCTCTTTTTCTGCTACCTCCCTCACCCTCCCTCCTGTTCTGTAAGTTCTTACTTGTTCTTTCTCAGTTCTTTGACTATTAGGAGTACCATCGCTCTCCACTGTTGCTAGCATGCTCCACTTTTCTGATTCTCCTTAAAGCCTCTCAAAGATGTTCTTTCATGAGTATCTTATTTGAATTGTGTTTCCTCTAAACCTGATTGGTTGAGTTCCTGATTGATCAGAGTCCCCGATTGATCAAATACTGTATCTTATAAGTGATGAAAATTGGCTTTAAATCCTGACATTATCCATGCTAGTATTTTTTGCCTTATTATCTCAGGTTGGATATTGAACGCCTCTATCATACAAGCTTGAATTTGTTATAGTCAATCATGTGCAATGCTGTCTTCACTGTGTGTACTAGAGGAGGGTTGGGTGTTTGATCATTGTGAGATTGTAACCTAAACATGAAAGTTTGTAACTGTCTCACGGTGATTCAATAAAATTTAAAAAAAACCAAATTGTATCCCCACAACATTCATAACATCACCTCATACATAGCTTCTAATGAAAACCTCTTTGTACATAAGGTGATTAAGAATTTCTGTATTTCAATTTAGGTCTTATGCTTTTTATTTCCATTGCATATCATTTCCAATTCTGGAAAAGTACTGTTAAGAAAGAATCCTATCAGAAATCTATAGATATCATCAGCCCAGCACAGTAAAGAGCATAGATGGAATCAGGCAGATATGAGTTCTGGCTTTACTGCTTTCTAGATGTATAAATTTGAATAAGAATTTCTAATTCTTCCAATCCTGCCTAGAAAGATGGCAGTGCAAGCTCTCTAATAGGGTTATTGTTATTATTGAATGAGACAATATCAATAAACTATTGAAAACTGTGCTAAAAATAGATTACATACTCTGCAAATGTTAGCTGATATATTCACTGTCATCCCATTGCTCATTGATTTGCTGGAGGGGGCACGAGTAAACGTCTCCATTGTGAGACTTGTTACTGTTTTTTGCATATCGAATACGCCACGTGTAGCTTGCCAGGCTCTACCATGTGGGTTAGATACTCTTGATAGCTTGCTGGGCTCTCCGAGAGAGGTGGAAGAATCGAACCCTGGCCGGCAGCGTGCAAGGTAAACACCCTACCCACTGTGCTATCACTCCAGCCCAGCTGATATATTAAAAATAGAAAATTGAAACTTATTCCTTAACTGTTATGTAAGCCATTTATTTCGTATCATCTCTAGTGAATTCATGGTGTACTAAACTAAAATCAGGTCATAACTATTTTAATACACATTTATTGAATGTCTTCCCCTGTCAGTATCTTCATCATTATCTAAGAACTAAAATAGATTGTTATTTTCTACCAGATTGAATCTAAAAATTTACAATCCTAGACATATTTTAAGAATGGTGTGTTGGGAGCCCTCGATTATTTAGTGGTTAAATATTCAAATGTCTAGTGTTACCACATTCTTGGATATTTTCATTTCGTGTACAAAGGGGAAAGTCAATTTTGCTATTTACTTTTATCACTCCATTGAAAAAAAATTTGGTGGTAAAGGAAGTGAAAATAGTTGGCTAAAATTAGGGGTTGGGGATTCACTGTGATTTCATTTCCTCACTATCTTCCTAGATCCTTCCTAGCTTGAGTAAACCCCAAATTGGTTTTGTAGTATTCTTAGTGGTTTCTGGAATTGAAAGCTCTCTCAAGATTTGTATTGCTGCCTACAATGAACTGTCTTCAGAAATCTAGCGAAATATGGTTTGAATAGGTTATAACTGTGTTGTTTTATTCAGTTTAAAACTTCTCTGACTTTTTAAAGTTTACTATGAACTTCAGTAAACCTTTTGGTTTTTTTTAAGCACTTTTTTTACAACCCCCTCAACCAATTAACCTTTTGTTAAAACATACGCACCTAGAATTGACTATGGTACATACTGCAAAACATCCTTCGCTTGATGGTTTCAGATGTAATGGGAAGAATGAAAAGTCTAATATTTGCATAGCATGCAGTTTCAGGACATCCCATTACACTGAGCATATAATCATGCCTAATTAAGGTTATATACTCTGTGTTTTTATACTAATTAGCTCATCACAGTACAACTCTTTTTAAAAACGACTTTGAAGGAAAAAGAAAATCATCTACCCAAGTCATTGCTGAAGAAGAATCTATCAATCATCTCATTTCAAGAATTAAATTAAAAGGAAATGATATGCAAAGTGACTGGAAAGAAATTTTAAATTCTTTTACCATTAAAGTAAGTGAAAATATGGGCTGGTCGAGAGCTCACTTAATACGTATGATAGATTGATTTTCAGTCCCTGGGAAACTAATCCACATTATAAAATAAGGTGTTTTTTAAAAAAAGGAAAGAAAAGATGTTTCTGAGCGGTGAACTTTTTGCTACTCAGCTCTTGCTGATTTTTAAATCTACAGTTTCCCTGGGGAGAAACTGGCAATGATTGTCTTGTTGGGGAGCTCATTTTATTTGTAGGTCTGGTTGACTGATCTGAAATGTACTAATGTAGAGTTGAAAAACAACTTGTTAAAAAGTTTTTGTGCTGTACTCATCAATGCTTATGGCTTGCTACTGGCCAGGCTTAAGGGACCATATGTGATGCCAGGGATCAAACTAGTATTGGCTGCATGCAAATCAAATGCCTTATCCATTGTACAATCTACCCCCGACCATGATATGTTTGGAAGAGCAAATGGCAAAAATCAATTACCACCACAAAGCTATTTGTATGATTATCCTTATTTTAATTACTCAAGCTTCCTTTCATAATTAAACTATTTTTATTACCTTAACTCCTTTTATGAAAAATGGTCTCATTTTGTATTTCTGGCTTTTTATTATCGTATCTGACTACTTCAACCTTCTTATGTTTTTATACCTAAAAGTAAAATATACATTGGACTGTATTTTACCATAATCCTTCACCGTCATTGCAAGAAAACTAGCCACAAAAAATTTTAGACCACTTTATCAAAAGATAAGAATAAATAAATGTTTTCAAAATAGGTGATCCCATTTTTAATAGATTATAAAAGTTACATCAATAAGTTAACTAATTTTTCCAGGGTTACACATTTAGATTTTCTTTCTCTACCTGTAGATCTTAATTTTCTGTCGGTAAGGAGAAATGAATAAACCAGCCCTGAAAGTTACTAGCAAGCTCTTAAGAATGATGTTGGAAATGTCAAACATTTGATGGAACCCATTTCTCACATGGTATTTGAGGCTGGTGTTATCTCAGTCTAAAGAGGTTATTTTAGCTCTTTGGTTACAGAAACACCACTGTTTTTATATTTTGAACTATGTTATTTCCAGGTTTGCTGCTATAGCAGTGTTTGAATGGTTTCAGATCATTACCTTTTTTTCACACCATCATCATGTAGAAAACTGCTATGTTCACACCTTGATCATAGAAAAGGAGCATTTTTCTTTACTCCTTTGGAGTGTAAATAATAGCAGCTTTGGTAGTGGAGAAAATTGTCAGATAAGGAATATAATGAGTTTGTGTACAGGCATTACATCTTAGAATTTGAAGAAGCTTGAGTGATTTCTATTTTCCCTTAATGTAAAAGATAAAACAAAGACACAGGGAGATGAAACAATGTGCCCAAAATTCTATGCCTATCTTGGTTGCAAAACCAAGGTGAGAGCTTAAAAGTCCTTATGCTAATTTCATTGTCTTCTCACTATGCCTTCCTCAACATTTACCATCTTCTCAAGACTTGTTAAATTAACATGACTTCTGGTTTTATTTTCTGTTTGTTAACAACTTGAAACTCAACTCTACCAAACTTCCAGAAGATCTTAGATACCCACAAATACAAATAAGTAAATCAAATTTTATATAAATAAAAACTAAGGTTTTAATAGGAGTACTAGTAACAACTTCCAAAAAATGAAAACATTCAAGTGCCCAGCAATTGATGAATAGGTGAACAATATATAGTTTATGCATATTGTGGAATATTATTCATTCATGAAATCTACAAAGTTATGATGCATACTAATAGCATGGATGAATCTTGAAAATGTTATGTGGAGTGAAAGAATCCAGTCACAACATGGTCCATTTATACAAAATATCTGTAATAATCATACTTATAAAGACAGGATACTGCCAGTAACTTAGAGTGACAAAAAATGAATTTTTTTGTCTAAATTTCATGAGTTTAGCATTATTCTTCTATATATGTGTAGATCTTACCACCTGCAAAATTTAAAAAATAAACGCTTTTACATATGGGGTATAATGAAACAGTAAGATAACAGCAAAGGACCAAAGACACCAGAATGGAAATTCTTTCTACAAAACTGAGCTTACCTGGGGTGAGGTAGGAGTGTTGGGGAGGGCTTCTTGGGATACTGGTGGAGGGTGGCAGGCTCTCTGGGGATAGAGCTGTTTTTGAAATGATGTATGCATGAAAAGTATAATTAATGGTATTGTAAATTGTGGTATCTCAATAAAAATAGAAATGAACAAGAGCAACAAATAAAGAATGCTGCCTAATGGGTACAGAATTTTGTTATGCGGTAATTAAAATGTCCTCAAAGTAGAAAGTGGTGATGATACACAACATCATGACAGTATTAAATGTCACTGAATTTTACACTTTAAAATATGTTAGGGGGGCCGGAGCGATAGCACAGCGGGTAGGGCGTTTGCCTTGCACGCACCCGACCCAGGTTCGATCCCCGCCATCCCATATGGTCCCCCAAGCTCTGCCAGGAGTAATTCCTGAGTGCAAAGCCAGGAGTAACCCCTGAGCATCGCTGGGTGTGACCCAAAAAGCAAAAAAAATAAAATAAAATAAAATAAAATATGTTAGGGGAGGAGGACTAGAGTGATAGTACAGCGGGTAGGACATTTGCCTTGCATGCAGCCAACCCAGTTTTTTTTCTTCTTTTTTTAAATTTATTTATTTTATTTTATTTTTTTATTTTTAATTAGTGAATCACCGTAAGGGTACAGTTACAGATTTATACAATTTTGTGCTCATGTTTCCCTCATATAAGGTTCAGGAACCCATCTCTTCACCAGTGCCTATTCTCCACCACCAGTAAACCCAGCATCCCTCCTACCCTCCCCAAACCCATCTCTCCCCACCCCACCCTGCCACTGTGGAAGGGCATTCCCTTCTGTTCTCTCTCTCTCTAATTAGCTGTTGTGGTTTACAATAAAGGTGTTGAGTGGCCACTGTGCTCAGTCTCTAGCCCTCATTAAGCCCGCAACTCCATTCCCCCGCATGGCCTTCGACTACATTATAGTTGGTGATCCCTTCTCTGAGGCCAACCCAGTTTTTTTTTTTTTTTTTTTGCTTTTTGGGTCCCATCCAGCAATGCTCAGGGGTCATTCCTGGCTCTGCACTCAGGAATTACCCCTGGCCGTGCTCAGGGGACCATATGGGATGCTGGGAATCGAACCCGGGTCGGCCGCATGCAAGGCAAACGCCCTGCCCTCTGTGCTATCACTTCAGCCCCCCCAGTTTTGATCCCTAGCATTCCACATGGTTCCCCAAACACTACTAGGAGTAATTCCTGACTGCAAAGTCAGAAGTAACCTCTAAGCATCACCGGTTGTGACCCCAAAAGAAAAAAATAGGAAATGGAAGAAAAACATTAAAAATACAGGGACTGGAGCAATAGCACAGCTGGTGGGGCATTTGTCTTGCACGCGGCTAACCTGGGTTCAATTCCCAGCATCCCATATGGTCCCCCGAGCACCATCAGGAATGATTCCTGAGTGAAGAGCCAGGAGTAACCCCTGAGCATCACTGAGTTTAACCAAAAATATATGTTTGTGTGTAATGTTTTAAATGGTGAATTTTAGGTTAGGTATACTTTACTATATTTACATAATACACATAATGCATTCAAGAGATGTTCACCATTTTACAAAGCAAAGTATTGGTCTCATAGTACATACTGGTCTCTGAGTGTAATCTGAAAAAAAAAATAACTAAGCCAAGGTCAACTCTTTCAAAGTACAAGAAGAATAAACTGGCAAGCTAATCTTTAATGACTCATGCAAAAGAGATAAATTCTGATTATTTTTCATTAACATAAAATTCTGACCACATGGAACCATTGCCAGCTGGAATCTGAGACATGGATCATTTGGCTTTCTTGCCATGGGAAAAGATTTCTAAAAGTGTTTAGTTGTAGAGTAAATGAGATGGTGGGTGGGTTGGGGGTGATATTAGGAAAAGCAACAAAAATTGGAAAAGGGAGGAAATCTTAAAATTTTTATTTTAGGGGTCAGAGAGTACAGTGGGTAAGGTGCTTTGCTTTGCACATTCCGGACTTAGGTTCAGTTCCAGTACTTCATATATCCCATATCACTCCATAGGGTTGATTCCTGTATGCAGAGCAAGGAGTTAGTCCCAGGAGTAAGGCCTGAGTATTGTCAGGTGTGGCTCAAAAGTCAAATAGTCAAATAAAAGATAACAAGTTTCTGTTTTTAAAAATGGGAGTAAAAAAGAGCAATGTGAAGAAAGAACAAGAGGAATATATAATGTAGAAGAAGAGAGACAAAATAGAAACTTTAAATGAAAGATTATTTGTATATTGGAAGAAGTATCAGTTCTGACCCATTCTGTCTTAGAATTAACCAATGACAAGCGAGAACATTAGTTTTGATTGTGGGTGGAACAATTGATAAAATTCCAAACCCTCTCAATATCACAAAACTCCCACCAAAAGATGTTTAGCTTTGTTGGGGGGGGGAGGGTTGTGATAGATGTTTTTATATAATGTACTGTTAATGTCACTCTAGAACTAAATTTTACAAGTAAAATTTATTGCAATCCACAAGCTTTAAAAAATGCAACTCAAAATGTTGTATCATAAATGATTTAAAGTCACTAACTTTTAAGTCATGAAGCTATTAGTTTTAATCATGTGTTTATTGACACTGGGCTAGTTAATAATTTTATAGACATATTATGGTATGTGTATAACTGTATCTTTATTATCCTGCAGGATGAATGTACAGTAAAGCACAAGTCAAGACTTAATGTCTCAAACCCTATTGTTTCTAAAGCTTCAATTGAGAGCCTTAAAATTGACACTCAGTTAGGCCAGGGATAGGTCAAAGGTGCAGTGTGCATGCTTTGTATGATGGAGGCCTGAATTTGGTCCCCAGCACTGTATGCTTTTCTGCTAGAAATAATCCCTAAGCAACACAACCAGAGTATCCCTCAGCAATACTGGTTGTAGTCGCCAAACAAGTAAAACTCAAAACTTAATGGATAAATTCACAAATTATATTCTACTAAACATTTTCAATAAATTCTAAGTTAATTGTTTTTTCCCCGACTGTTTCCTAACACTTAGCAAAGCTACAACACAGCCTATGAGAAAGTGAAGGTTTTCTCACATTCTCTAATTCTGATTTATTGTGTCCAATTTAGTTACAGTATATAAAGAGTAAAAAAAGCTGACTTTAAATGCACAAAATAATGACGCAGAATTTCTGAGTCGGGTTGGAGGTGTACTCTGGTGCAATATAAATGTGAATCACTTTAATCATATGAATTTACTGGAAATGATCTGTGAAATGAAATTTACTTAGGAAGTAACAAAAACCTTGTGCTCTAAGTATACATTTAATTAAAAGTGTATTTCACTTTTAGGGCACAGAGATAGTACAATGGGTCAGGAACTTGCCTTACATACAGCCAACCCGGACTCAATCCCCAGGACTGCCAAACATCTTTGTAGGGGTTTTATGATATTGAGAAGTGGGTGGGTTTTTTTTTTCTTTCTTTTTTCTTGGCTTTTTGGATCAGGAGTTACTCTTGGCTCTGCACCCATATGGGATGCCAGGGACTGAATCAGGTAAGCCATGTACAAAACAAATGCTCTACATCCTATACTATCAATCTGGTCCCTGATATTGAGAATTTTTGATCCCCTTTAAATTTTACCAGGAGTGATCCCTGAGCACAGGGTCAGGAGTAAACTCTGAATACAGTGAGGTATTTACTGTATTTTTTGTCAAAAAATTAAAAACTAAAAATTAGTAACCTAAAAGCTTATTTCAGGGCTGAAACTGGCTCAAATGGTAAAATACATGTCAAATACATGTATTTGTATTATATAATATATATATATGTGAGACTCTAAGTTCCATTCCCAAAACCTTAGGCCCCACCCCACCAGCTAGAGTAATAATATAAAAATAGCAACAATACAAAATATATTTCCCTTTGTGATATATAAATTGAATAATGTCAGAAAATGTGGTTAGTCTATGATTTACTTTATAAAAATAAAGTGAAATAGAAACATATGTAGAAAAATGGTAACAATGATTCCAGTGTTTCTGTAAGTCTATTTTCTTATTTTAATCCATCTCCATGACTGTACTGTTGTCAGACCTGTAGGTAAGAAAATATGAACAATAAAAATTGAAAATATGTTCAATGTTTATATAACATGAAGTATTCCAGTCATCAGAACGTTAGCTTTTTTGCTTTGAGAAAGAAAATGAAGAGACCAGATATGAATTTACTCTTTAATGCAGTGATCTGATAAGTCTATATAAGAGTTCCAGTTTCTAAAGTAGCAGCTAAAGAAGAAATTAATCCAGCACAGCATGCTGTACCATCAACCTCTCTACTTTTTGTTTGGTTGGTTTAGTTTGGTTCGGTTTGGGGCTCAAAGTTGAATATTTCCAGTCCAGCCCTGGTTTGGAGTTCAAATATCACTCCCAGTAGTGCTTGGGAGGCCATCTAATTCTGAGGATAAAACATGGGCCTCTAACATGCAAAACCTATACCTAGCCCTTTGAACTACTCTTGCCCACCACCACCACCACCACCACCCCCATCTCTATCATCTCCATTTCAGTCATCTGCAAGAATTTTTGTGTTAATTTTCCTAAAAAGCCTTGGGGAAAAAACTGTACACAGTGAAAAACTTATTAACTTGCCCAAGGATAAAATTTATGGAATTGTCAATGGGTCATGCAAATACATGGGTTATCTGAGTAACATATAAGAGAAACATTACTGAAGAAATTATTATAAGCAAAATGTATTAAATAATCTGACCTCTCAAGGTCTTAAATCTTTGAGACCTTAACTTTAGGTATAAGAATTTTAAGGGAAATGTCTGATTAGTAATGCAAGGAAAAATAAACCGTCTTGGGCTGATAGATAAAACTGCTTTCACAGTAACTGCAGTGTTTTTATTCTCTGAGAGCATATCTCTGACCTATTATTGTACAAAAATTATACAAGATGCACCAAAAGAGTCATTCAAACATATTACCACCAGTTCAATGGGGACTTCAGATGTCAAGGGTGAAAACTGTCAGAATCAGGCATCAGAGAGCACCTGCACTGCATAGTCAACAGGCCCTCTAACGCATGAACAACAACAACAACAACAACAACAACAACAACAAAACCCTTGAGGAATCAATCCAGATTAATTTTAGACTTATTCTCTGTCCAAGTTCTCTGATGTCAGAAGAGTAACCCTTCTTAAACATACCTTTTAGTACATTAATCTCAGCCTCTTCATTGGCAAAAGTATGATAAAAAGTTGAGGCTCCACTTCCTGTAGCACAAGATGCCCATCAGGTGTCCAGGGTATGTGTGATATAAACAACATTGTGGCATTAGAGGAGACATTTGCCACTGTATCCCAAGAAAATGCAAGGGTGGCAGGTTCCCTGCATTTCATTAGAGCTACAGAAAATTTTCCAGTGATTGCGAGTTTGAGTTTCTTCATTTTCATTTGGTTGGGAGCATAAAACTGCACACTTAAATGACCACAGTCCTTCAAATGCGTCATTTTGGAGACTATACTTATCTGGTGATGCTGTCATCGTTCAGGGAATTCTCTGAGATGCTTTTTTGGAAATTATTCTCATTTTTATGATGCAGGGAGAAAATGTAGCATCTCAGTACTTTCTGATCATGTCTTGGTTTTACTACAACTGGAAAATAACTCTTTTGCTCATCAACAGTCCTCAGTGAATGAGGTAATCTACGGATGAGTTTAAACAGATAGGGGAGCAGAGAAATTAGGGAGCATAAATGGAAGACATTTATAATCTAGAATAAAGAGATATAAATAAAAGCTGATTGGTTGCCAGTGTCACTTTCTGAAAGACTTAAAATCCATATGAATTCTGATACATTTTAGATTGCCATTTTATTGGAATCTGCTCATTAAAAATGCCATACTTCTCTCCCTGGGCTAATTGTCTTTGGAAGAGTGTTACTATATTCCATGGGTGTATGGGATTTTCCAGTTACTATGTTTTACATTGAAGTATCTGAATTTAGTTTTATTGAAACTAGATCATAGTTTTCAGAGAGCAGACAAATTGAGACCAGACTACATTCTAAACTCCTCCAGTTTCTGGTTTCATTTTCGTTCTTGAAACTTCGATCAGTTTTATAAAAAGAGTTGATATAGCTGGGCTTTAGTCTTAGCAAATCTGATGCAGTTAGAACTTGTAGGTGAATTAAGTTTTAATTTTGATGCAATACTAATGGTAGAACTGAAACTAAGTATATGCAAATGTATAAAAATTCAAGTGGGGTAAAGTATTATTAAGTGATACCCCAATCTCTGAGTAATTAATGGACAGTGATGGTAAGAAAATGTTTCCTAAAGTCCTAGCAATTATTCTAAGATTGTATTTCGAGTATAAGTGTTTCTGATTAAGCTCAAACTTTCCAAGAACATTCATCTTTTATCTGAAACTGAACCATGAGAAATTCAAACTAAAAGTTATTTCTCACTGACTTGACTGATAATTACTGATAATTATTTTTTTGCTTGACTCTTTTGTTGATTGATAATTGCTGTTTTATGACTGAGCCATAGGGAACATTGGATTTGCTATCATCATAAGAGAGATTGAGGCAAAAATCCTTGGAGGTGGGAAAGAGAAGACAGTAAATGTTAGGTGGAGGGAAGGAAGTAGGGAGGTAGGAAGGAAGGATTATTAAATCTTAAAGCTAGTTATTTCTGACAAAATTCTTTGAAAGCAATATATTGTTATTATTTTGTTGTTGTTCGAGCCACACCTGGTGATATTCAGGGCTTACTCCTAGCTCTGCACTCAGAAACTACTCCCAGCAGTGCTTGGGGGACTATGTAGGATGGCAGGGATTGAACCTGGGTTGGCCACATCCCTATCCGCTGTATAAGTGCTCCAGCCTAAAGATACTGTTATTCCTAATATTTCTCAAACACACAATTCTCCTTGGTGCAGCTGGATCAATCCCAGAGAATTCAATCTCTCTGGAATCACAAAGCAGTTATGTCAATATAGATTTACAAGTCTCACTGTCATATTTCTGGGTGTGACCGCCTAGCTACTAGAAAATGGGGATCTGGGCAGAAGAGGCCCAGTCCCAATCCGAGCAGGCTTAGACATCTCAGCCCCGAGTCCTGCACACCTGGGTTCCTCTGCCAGTTCCTTCATGCGTGAGGCTCGTCTGAATGTGTGGAAAGGGGCCTTGAGCATGGCTGTGGCTAGGTTCTGGAGGTCTTTGGCTGCCGGGGCTCTGCTCAGGGCGGGGAGGGAAACTCAACCCACCCCCTCTTAGGGGCCCCATGAAGACAGCCAGGCACAGGGGCAAGAGACTCTGTGTCACTCTCTTCCGGAAGCTTGGTTTTATAGTCTTTGGATGTTGGCCGTTGATGGGATTACATGGCACGGGGGCTGGGGTGAAGGGTGAGGGGGTGTCAGTTTGGAAGCGCCTTACACATGAAGGAACTGGCAGAGGAACTCAGGTGTGCGGGACTCAGGGCTGAGATCTTCAAGCCTGCTTGGATCAGGACTGGGCCTTTTCTGCCCAGATGCCCCATTTTCCAGTAGCTAACCAGTTACACCCCAGAAACTGCCCCCGGAGCCATGTAATCCCATCAACGGCCAACATCCAGAGGCTATAAAACAAAGCTCCCAGAAGCACGTGGCTGCTTCACAGCGTCGCGACATCTTATAGCCTAGTTCTCCCTCTCGAGAACCTGGCAAGCTACCGAGTTTACTGCCTGCATGGGAAAGCCTGCCAAGCTCCCCAAGGTGTATTCATATGCAAAGCCAGTAACAATGATCAATCTCATTCCCCTGACCCTGAAAGAGCCACCAATGCAGCACCATTGGGAAGGATGAGTAATGAGAGGCTTCTAAAATCTTAGGGCTAGGACGAATGGAGATGTTACTGAGACTGCTCGAGAAAATTGACAATCAATGGGATGATGATGATGACGATGATTTATCTAAAGTAAAATTTCTCAATTTAAGAACTACTGGAATGGATGAGTTTTAAGATGTAAGAAGTCGGGGTATTGGGAAATGACACAGTGGCAAAAGTTCCTGCTGTACAAGCATGAGTTTTATTCCCAGTACCACTCACAACTTCAGAGCATAGTCCTGGGAGCAATGCTTCTTGGGCTATCTGGCACCAAAACAGAATATGTGATCTCCAACATACCCTGGCCAGGTGTGTGTGTGAGCTCTGTAACTAAAGTGTGCACCCCCCCAGCCAGGATCACAACTAAAGATGGACAAGTACCATGACTAGGACTTACAACTATACACTCTGTGTGTTTCTTGGAAAGCATGTTTGTGAGTACACAGAGACCCTTAACAATCACTACAATCAGAATGTGTCTCAGCACCACAACTCAAAGGGTTTAACTCCCAGTGAGTTAGTTCATGTGCAAACATCATAGCTAAAAGTGTGCAATCCTTAGAAAGCACCATAGAAAAATGTACAAGCCCAGCCAGCATGTGTGTGACTCTATCATTATAGCTACAAAATATGTGGAGAAGAAAGGAGGAAAAATTAAAAATAAAGGCCAGATAGTACAGAGGAAAAACACTTGCCATGAATGTGACCATGGTTTGCATCCCCAGCATCACATATTATCTCCTGAGTATAGCCAAGGGTCACTCCTAAGGACAGAGCTAGGAATAGCCCCTAAACAACGTAAGGTGTATCCCAAAACCCAAGTAAATAAACAAAAATAAAAATGCGATGGTTGTTTTAGGGAAAACTGATGAAAAGAAAATAGGGGAGAAGATAGAAAAGTTGAGAGAACCAATAAATCATTATATATACATATATATCATGGTTTACATCACATATATATCATTGTTTATATCATGGTAATTATATATAGGAATCCTAAGAAAAGGAAAAAGGGCAAGGTTCAATAGAAGTCTTCCAGTACCAGGTGCAGTCTAACAGAGATTTAGCAAAACTGTCAGGAGTCCTTGAGCCAAGGTGAACCATTTGAGACAAGCTTTAAAATTTCTCCCATGCCCAATAATTGCAAAGAGTCCCAGGGAAATAAAATCTTAGTTTAGAGAGGTCAGTGGCTATCTGGGCAGAGCAGTTTCATATTAACATATAAAAAAACTTTGCACTTTGTTTCTACCTCTTTTTAGTTTCCAGAATCTACTCAAGAGTTCCTTTACTCTGGTTTCTCAATCCTTTTGTTTCTTAGTCCTTTATCAAATGTCAAGACCACTGGTTATTCACCAGGATCTTCTTTAACATACCTCTCCTCCCATGCAAAGTGGATTACTAGGTGTAAACACAACTGCTAACAGGGAAGATAGCTTCTCCTATCTTTCAGGTTTGCCCGTGAATGAGGCTTTAACGTAGTCACTAGAACATTGATCTTGGACCCACATATAAAGTGGACTGCCCATACATAAAACTCTGACTTCTTTTTTTAGCTAGTTATATGAAAATAGCCACTGGGACATAGCAAAATCTGGAAGAGGGGCCCTGATGCAACTCTGGTGGATGATGTGCAATATAAGCCACCTACTCAGACTCCTTATTCATGCCCATTTGTTCTTCTTGGGTTCAATTCTAAATATACACTTTTAACCATATTATAGACTGCTTCTGGCTATAAGACTTTATGATTTGTTGAATCTATCCTAGTTCACAACTGACAGCCTCACAATGGCATTCATTTGAAGCCAACCTCTTTTTTCCAGTAACAAAGCAAGATATATATATATGTATGTGTATATATATATATATATATATATATATAATTTTGGTTCACACCCGGTGATGCACAGGGGTTACTCCTGGCTCTGCACTCAGGAATTACTCCTGGCGGTGCTCGGGGGACCATATGGGATGCTGGGAATTGAATTTGGGTTGGTCACGTGCAAGACAAACGTCTTCCCACTGTGCTATGGCTCCAGCTCCAAAGGAAGAGATATTTATTGGAAGGTAGTTCTAACAATTGCAATAGCCTTAAACAAAATCCAGGGACTCTGTTATAATTCTTCTGCTAGAGTTTGCCGTGGGAAACTTCTTACAGTTTCTTGCTTAGATCATGTAAAAATGGCGGGGTTGTTTACATTTCATTCTAGACCTGCTGCATTGCCCTTTTCTGTTCTGGAATGGACTCAGGGCTGGTAGTCTTCAATGTTACCACTAGGTCGGTCCAGAGAAGGATATTTTGAAACCAGCATATGCTGTTCAGCTGCTGACCCTGGAATTTCACGTCTCCAGAATCCCTGAAATCCACAAAACAAAAGAGATCTGACCTTGTCTTAGCTAACCAAGCCCCAGGCCTCTTTTACTTCAGTATAAGCCCACCTAAAAAAAAAATCAGGCAAGTGGACCCTCATTAGTTTCTCTAGAAATTTATGAGAATTTCCTAGGAGAACTCTTTTTCCAACAAACTCCATTTCAGCTGAATTCCCTTCTTGCACTCTGTTTCTTTCTTTTCTCAACCCCGTCTCAGACCTTTCATTACCCTGTACAGGGGTTGAAGAAATATCCCTAGATGTGTGGTGTATTGCTCTAGAACCCAAAGAGATCTAGCAGATGTTGTATGTGAGTGAGTGTGTGTGTGATAGAGATATATAGAGAGACAGAGAGAGAGAGAGACAGAGAGAGAATAGTCAGCATCCGTCCACCAATGTCCCCAGGTCCTTTCCCATTTCCCCACTCCACTCATTAAGCAAATGCAGTTTTGCAAGCTTACTCTCAGGAACTGTTATTACAAGCCTTTTAAATTACCCATGTCTATATTCCACATATGAGATAGACTATCCTGCTTTTGTTTCTCTCCCTCTGACTGACTTCTCTAAGCATGAAAAACCCTCTAGACCCATCCAGATTGCAGCAAATTGTAAGATTTTTTTATGTTTTCCTATGGGTGAATATTCCATTATGTGTACGTAACCAATTTCTTCTTCCATTCATTTGTTCTTGAAAAGTCAGGTTGTTCTCAGACCTTAGATATTGTAAATAGCATTGCAATGAACAGAGGAGAGCATGCATCTTCTCAAAATCATATTTTTGGTTTCTTAGGCTATATACCAGTGAATGGAATTGCTGGATCATATGTAAGTTCAATTCTTAGTTCTTTGACAAGTGTCCATACCATTTTCCTTAGAGGCTGAACCAGATGAAATCCCACCAACAGTGGATGAATGAGGCTTATCTTCTCCTCACATCCCAACCAATATTGTCTGTTTCTAGTCTTATAAAGTGTGCCAATCTTACCAGTGTGGGGTGGTATCTCATTAGTTTTATTTATGTTTTCCCCATAAATAATAAAGAGTGTTTTTTCATATTCCTGTTTGTCCATCTGTATGTCTTCTTTGAGAAAGTATCTGTTCAGCTCTTCGCCCCATTCTTTAATGGGATTCTTTGTTGCTGTTGCTGTTGTTGTTGCCATATTTTGTGAGTGCTTTATATATCTTGAATATTAGCCATTGCTCAGATATCTTCTTACAAACATCTGCTCCTCGTCAATACAGTGTTTAGATCAAAACATTCTTAATGTTTGAGTTGTTTTTGTTTTGTTTTGTTTTGTGTGTGTGATTTGGGTACGTCCATGTAGTTGAAATCCAAACACCATTAATTTATACTGCATTTCTCCTTTCTTGTACTGTTAAAAAGAAAGTGAATAGGGAGGGACTAGAAAGAGGGAGGTGGACCATACCTTTGATAGACTATATTCTATAGTGACTGGAGCGATAACACAGCAGGTAGGGTGTTTGCCTTGCACGTGGCTGGCCCGGGTTCGATTCCTCCGTCCCTCTCAGAGAGCCCGGCAAGCTACCAAGAGTATCCCGCCCGCAGGGCAGAGCCTGGCAAGCTACCCGTGGCGTATTCCATATGCCAAAAACAGTCACAAGTCTCACAATGGAGACATTACTGTTGCCCACTCGAGCAAATCTATGAACAACGGGACAACAGTGTTACAACAGTGCTATAGTGACTCAAGTTCATACGCATTATGCATCCCCACCCCATAGTTGTTTTTTCTATCTCATTGGTGATACCCTATGAATTCTGATTGGAACAACTGATCTGATTGTAAATGAGGGTGGGGGGGTGATTATGGATGAGCGGGAAAAAATTCCATTTCTCTACTGGATTGTGACTTTACTGCCTATTTCCTGCCTGCCTTTCTTATACCAACTTAAGGTGTTAGACAAATGTCATAAAACAGATGACCTGTGGTAGTCTGTGTCTTAATCTTATTATACACCTTCCACAAATACCCAGATCAGTATTTAGATAGGATAATTTATTTTTTGTTTCTAATTATATTCAAAAATAAGTCCCAGATTTTATTTGAAAATTAAGGATTAATTTTGTTAAGATTAATGTGCTGCTGTATAACAATGTGGCAAAGTTATATGGTTTATGACATGTGTTAGTAGGTATCAATTTACATTTCTGTCAGCTTTAAGTGGTTGTACAAATTTCATGGCATTTCTTACTTCTAACTTTGTAGATTTTTTTTATTTTAGTAATTTTGTTCATTAATTTTTGGTTATAAAACTAATCCATAATTAACCAAAGAGCAAGAAATGGAGTTACTCTTGACTTGTAAATGTTTAATAATATTCCACAAAGTGACCAGGAGAATGGAAGCTCACCTTCTCTGGAGGTATTTCTTTGTTTCTTGAATCTTCTGCTCTTTCATGCTGAGTTTGGTCAAAACAATCCATTGAACTGACCAGGCTCTTTATTTTGTTCGTGCTATTTCATCTTTCTGGGATACTCTATCATTTCATTCACTTGGAAAATCTCTTTTATTTGTTTTTTAAATAAAGTCTTTTCTCTCTTCCTCATGCATATAAATCCCAGGAGTCTTACCATTCCTTCTTCTGCCACTGCTGTATCTTATAGGCACTTTTATCAGCATCTACAACACTCCATTAACCTTAATTTTCAGGGCTTCTCCCCATATTCTATTTTTGGAGGCAGGAACTATATCACTTGCATCTCCATGTCATCAGCATTTTGAGCTGCAAATATGCACATAATAACTGAGTAAAATGTGTCAGGATCATGTTTGAGAGGAGAGAAGCAAACATTATACCTTTCTTTTGCTGTTTATTTTCTTTGGTCAATAATCACACTCAGATGTCATACATCCTACCTTACTGACTGACTTCCATTATGACAGCTGCTCAAAGGAAGAAAACCTTTCTACAAATGTAAACAGTTCAAGTTCACATTAGTTTCAGAGGCTCTGGGAAGGTAAGAAACTCACAATGAATATTCTAATAATAAGACACCTGCATTTTTAAAAAATCTAGGTGTGAAATGTTAAATTAATATATATATTAGAACTTTCCATTTTAATCTGAACACAGATCTACACTTACTAGGAAACTAGAAGGAATGTCATTAATGGTCACAGCTGCTCTTAGGAATTTGCACCTCCCAAATTGCATTAGAGTTGACAGAATTTGTTGAGCTTCCAGTATGCCTAAGGAGGAGGATCTAAATGACTCCCAGATGTCCAAGGAGAATTTTATTGACTTGTTGCTAAGAGATGGATTAAGTAATACTAAAATGCTATTCTTAAAATTCCTGCATCTACCACCTCTTTACAAGTGAAAGCCCTGAAGTGATGTATTATACCCATGAACATTCATAGGCACCTAGCAAACATCTCACGAATGTTCTCTTTATGATTTCCAACATGGCAATTACTTGGCAATGAATGTGGAGTGTGGCAGCAAAGTCCAAGAAGCCCCTCTTCTCTCTTCCCATCCACATTCTCTCTTTTAAAAAAAAACACACTTTTAAAATTTGTTTTAATTCAATCACTGTGAGATACACAGTTGCAAAGTTGTTCATGATTGGGTTTCTGTAATAAAATGCTCTATCACTTATCCTTCACCAGTGTACATTTCCCATCATCAGTGTCCCCAGTTTCCCTCTCTCTCCCCTCCCCAAGCCTGCCTCTATGGCAGGCATTTTTCTTCTTTCTCACTCTATTTCTATCTCTTACCTTTTGGGCATTATAGTTTGCAGTACAAACTATAAAGGTTATCATGGTTACTTAAAGGTTATCATGTTTCTCCCTTAACCTACATTCAGCAATCAGTCCTTGTCCAGGGTGACCATTTTCAACTCTGTTTGTATAGTGGATCTTTCTCTATCCTAGCTGTCCTCCCCTACCACCACTTGTGGCAAGCTTCCAACTGTGGACCATTCCTCCTGACCCTCTACTGTCCTTGGGTATTAGTCTCATACCATTCTACCAATGAGTCAAATCATTCTATGTCTGTCCCTCTCTCTCTGACTCATTTCACTCAGCATGATACTTTCCATGTCCATCTATTTATACACAAAGTTCATGAATTCATTTTTTTCTGGAGGCTACATAGTATTCTATTAGGTAGATATACCATAATTTTTTTATCATAGTTCTATACCCTCACATTGGTTTATCCTCTGCTTGACTCTGGATTATTGTTTAACATCAGAAGTGTATAAGGACCCAGTCTGCTTGATTTAAATTAAACATGAAGCATCTGTGAACTGAAAACATTTGGAAAGATATTAAAACACAATAGCCTTAGCATTTCTGAGACATTTCTATGGTAAAAAGGAGAAAAACACTTTTGATTTCTAGATAATACATTATCTGAAGTAACTATATAATCCCCCAATAGGCTTCCTCTGATCTTTGTCATCAATAAATTTGTATTGAAAAGAGGTTTGTATTGAAAAGAGTCTATAAAATTGAGTTATTAAAACTATGTCTATAAAACAAAATAATCCTGAAGCTAAAGAGGGTAAAGAGGGAAATGCAGATAGAACGATTGCCTTCCTCTCTGGATAAACTCTATGACTGAGTTAAAGTTCAGCCAGTACAGCTCAGGGCAAGATGTTTCCTTGTGAAAGTTTCTTAACTACCTATACTTCCTGTCTGTCCTAGTCAGAATTGAACACAAAATCTCAGATCCTACACACCAAAGACCTATCTGAAGTACAAAAAGAGATGTAATGACACTGAATCCAGCCTTCTTTACCAGGAATTATTACTCATTTGTGTAACCTGTAGTCTGAACTTAAAACAAAACAAAAAAAATAACACCATAGTGGAAGATTTTACCCACAGTGTTTATGAAGGAGACAAGAGAAAAGATGTCATAAATAATACCAATCCAAACAGATGCCTGCATGCTCATATATAGCATATGCATGATAAAATGCAGTTGAATACTTTTCACACAAAATTGGTTGAATGAGTGATGACTTGTATATAGAAAAAAGGGTATATCATAGTGTAAAGAAAGAAGTGTGAAGAATTAGTATAAAGAACTATTCTACTAAAAACATCTATGCCCAAAACAATTTACAAATAAATAAATATCCCACCACAGCAAGACAGCAAAAGTATGGTTCACAAATTCAAGAGACTGTTCATATTTAATTATTATTGTATTTATTTCTTCTTGGTTTCATGGACACACCTAGCTGTACTCAGGGCTTACTCCTGGCTCTGTGCTCAGAAATCACTCCTGGTGGGTTCAGGGACCATATGGAGTGCCAGGGATCGAATCTGGGTAGACCCATATGGATGGCAAGTGCCTTGCCTACTGTACTATCTCTCTGACACCTATTTATTGTCATTTTAAAACAATGCAGAACACATAAGTTAAAAAATATATAAGAAATGGAAATTCCCATATCCATAAATAGTGTGCTCAAACAACAAGATATGTGTCCAAACACTCTGATCTAAAAGAGTTCCCTCTTTGTTCCTCCATGATACACCTCTTATTCAACCACTAAAATCCACTTTACTTGTATTTAGACTTTATGAAATTAAAAGTAGGAGCACCATCTGTCCTTTCCCTATTATAGTCATGCTGTCACACAAAGACCCTTTTAGACAGTAGATGCTTGATAAATATTGATAGATTGAATAGGAGAATTCATGAATATATAAACAAGGAAAGGATTTCTTTTTTTAGAAGATAACATTGATATCTAAAGTTATGATTTCAAAGACTATTATTTAAAGAGAACTGGAGCAATAGCACAGTGGGTAGGGAGTTTGCCTTGCACATGGTCAACCCAGGTTTGATTCCTCTGTCTCTCTCAGAGAGCCCAGAGAGTATCTGCCCACACAGCAGAGCCTAGCAAGCTACTCGTGGCATATTTGGTATGCCAAAAGAGTAACAACAAGTCTCACAATGGAGACGTTACTGGTGCCCGCTCCAGCAAATCAATGAACAAGGGGACAACAGTGTTTCAGTTCTATTATTTAGGGAGAGGAAATGAAAAGTGAAAGAATATCTACTGTATTGGTCACCGAACCAGATAAATAGTATATTTTCTTGTTGATATTCACAAAATCCTTGAAGAGTAGTTACTATTGCTCTCATTTTTTAAAAAGATGAGTTCAACACAGGCTAGTGTTTACCTAAGGACATATAAGAAGGAATAGACATCTTTGAGGGCCTGAGGATTGTAATTACATGCAAGGAGTAGAAAATAGAGAAAACCTCAACCTAAAAATCTATTCATATATAAAATATAATGTATGTTGCATATTAATAATAAGAGCAATCCAATAGTGAAAAAAATGCCTCAAAAAAGCAGGTGGAGTCACTAATATGTTCAGAAGGCAGAATGGTCATTCATGAGCAGTAAAAGCAGTATCTGAAGTAAAAGGATGTTGGTGTAGAGAAGAGGTTTAAAAACTGATTTGGCTTTGGCCCCTTTCTCAGAAGCATAAGCATTAAATGCTTTCCCAGGCAAACTACCTTCTTTAAGCAGAGAAATCACCCCTCCTTAGTTGCATCAGAGGCTACTATCCTGCCCCATCCCTTGGGGAGGATTTCACAAACTTTGAGAAACACTAGTGTAAATTATCAAATGATTTCTAAGGCTCATTTCACCTCAGACCCTGGTTCTGAAGTGATCTAGAGGGCAGCTAGTGAAGAGTTTCACTGAACTTAAGAAACACATAAATTTGTTGTAACAGGCTGTAAAATCTAGAAAAATAGCAACCAACATTTATATATTTATACACAGAAATCATAACTGTCAAGATTTTTTTAAAAAACCTATTTTAGTCACTATGATTTACAATACTGTTAATATTGGGTTTTGTGCATACAATGCAGGTGATGGCTGCGTGAGGACATGGTTTGTCACAAAAATCATTCTCTATCATCCTTCTGCCAATAATACATTTCCTGTTCCCTTCTTTCTTGAAACTTGACTTGCTCACATCGGTCTTTAGTCCAAGGCTCTCTCATTCATATTACCTGACGCTAGCCTAAATACTAGGGTTTAAGTACCTGGGAAACCACTTTTGTATGTTGTCAGAGCCTTTTACTGCTTTCTCTGAGGCATTTTTGGAACACTAGATACTTCATGAAAAACAGTCTTCCCTGAAGATAAAATTTATTCCATAATGACTTCAAGGTACTTTATGATTAATTTGTTTTAGTATTTAATCAATTCTAAGAAATAACTTATCTTTTACTTTTTTATCTCAATAGAAAAAATTCTTTGAAGTTAACTTATATTTTACTTTTTTCTTTCAATTTCAATAGAAATAAGATCAGTAAATCAATCATTCAGATGAACTTCTGATTACTTATCTGATATGGCCTCTCCTTCCTTCCAACACCCAGGGATAATTTGAGTTTCGCCAGCACATTTATTTAATTGAACCCTAAAGTGCCTGTTACTATTGTTATCTTCTTGTTATAGTCTCTCTATGAGACTGTATGCTCTCTAGGTGAGGAAGAAATTTTGTTTTTTATTCCTTGAAGCAACTTCATTTATAGCATATACAAAGAAATTAAACTTCTCAAAGTTTTACTATAACTTTTAGTTTGTATGAATCTAATTCTCTAACAGATTAGAATTCTGGAGCTACAGAGTAATTAGTACCATCTGATTTCATATTCAATGTGATCTCAGTTTGGAAAAATAAACAACTGATTATATGCAGAAATCTCCATGGTGATTTTTAAAAATTTTTATTTTAGTTATTGTGATTTATAATACTGTTAATATTAGGGTTTCATGTATGCAGTGTTTCAACTCTACACCCTCTATCAGTGTGTATTTCCTTCCACCATTGTCTCAAGGCCTTCCCCAACCCATATCCCCTGACCCCACTTTCTTTGGTAAGCTCAGTTCTGTAGACTGGTTCTAGTGTTCTAGTGCCTTTGGACATTTGTTGCTCCCTTACCATGCTTCATTATACCTCACACATAAGAGAGTGTTCTGTATCTATCCCTCTCCTTATGGCTGACCTCACTCAGCATGAAACTCTTCAGATTAATCCATGTAGGGGCAATTTGAATCATTTCATCCAGTAGTATCCCATTACATATAAAGTATTAGTTTCTTTATCCAGTCTTCTACTCTTGGATACTTGAAATATTTCCTAATTTTGTCTATTATGCACAGTGCTGAGTGAACATATGCACAATCAAGATTTTTAGATTGATTTTCATTATTTATCAACTTAAATGCTAGCACTTTTTGTCAGACATGCCAACAAATTTACTGCTATTTGGGTTTTGTATTTTATTTCCTAAATTAACATATAACAAAACATAATTTAAACCTTGTGTACAGTTCTATGAATTTTGTTACATGTATGTATCTAAAAAGTCATTACATCAGGAAATAGCACACACTGATTATCAAAAATAATAACTTCATACTAATTTTTCATTATCATAGCTTCTTTCTCACCTTAGTCATTACACACCATTTACTCTATTACTATAGTTTCCTTTTAGAAAATGCCAATAGCATTATACATTATGAAAAATTTATTTGTTTTTTTTTTCTTTTTGGGTCACACCTGGCGATGCACAGGGGTTACTCCTGGCTCTGCACTCAGGAATTACCACTGGCGGTGCTCAAGGGAACCATATGGGATGCTGGGAATCGAACCCGGGTCGGCAGTGTGCAAGGCAAACACCCTCCCCGCTGTGCTATCGCTCCAGCCCCACATTATAAAAATTTAAAGACTAACTTCTGTTACTTAACATAGACTTTTCCATTCATTCATGTTGTTATATGTATTAACCTGTTTGTTGCTTTTTGTTGCTAAGTACTATTTCATAGGAAGGTTGTGGCATCTTTTAGCTATTCATCCATTGGAGGATATTTAGGTAGTTTCAATTTAGAACAATTATAAATAAAGCTGTTATGAACATTTTATTAGAAAATAAAAACTGCCTGAAGTGGCTGTATTTTTGTACAGTAACAATGAAATAGTGTTCAGGTTGCTCTTCATATTCACTAGAACTTGTCATTAATATATTTTATTTTAGACATTATAAGAGTTGTGGACTGGCATTTCATTGTTATTTGTGTCTATAGCATTATAAATAGTTATTTATTAAAGAAACTTTATTAAAGTATGGGACTTATCTAGCAGAACATATAGCATATGTAGCACTTCTTATTTGCTATTTTCTTCTATCCCATTTATGCAATAAAGTGACTGCCTCATAAATTATTACTAGGTTAAGCTCAAAATCATGTTAGTATTTTCTCAAACAATAATTGAAGCTTAATTTATGGCTAGTAGAGGAATTTTGTACTCCACCAGACCCTGCACAGAAATAGAAATAGACATATTAAATAGCTCCAACACAAAGAACAGCTAATCTGGATGCAGAGTATTAAAGAGGAAAGCCTTCCTTCTATGTATTATCTCAAGATTGGGGCTTTTCATTCCAGGCCTCACTCCCTGCATCTCAGTCACCTTGAGCACAGTTATCCTTTCTTCCCAAAATATTCTTTCTCCCCATAGCTTATCTTCTTATTATTCAGACTTCTTCCAAAATTATTACCTCTATTTATGACACCAATTCCACTATTCTAATGTAACCCAATTAGTCATTTTGGCTACAATTGAACTCTAATTTTATCATGGTGTTTATCATTGTTCATTTTTGATATGTCTCTCCCTAGTAACTTCATAGTGAAAGAATTCGTCACACAAAATAAGCAATAAGTAACTGTTGATTGAATGAATGAGTGAAAGACTAAATGCACACAACCTACCTGGAATTTCATGTGGTTCCCAAGTACTGCCAGGAGTGATCGCTGAGCACAGAGCCAAGAGTAAGCCCTGAGCACTTCTGGGTGTGGTCCAAAATAGGAAGAAATTAAAAAGGAAGAAAGAAAGAAAGAAAAAAAGAAAGAAAGGAAGGAAGAAAGAAAGAAAGAAAGAAAGAAAGAAAGAAAGAAAGAAAGAAAGAAAGAAAGAAAGAAAGAAAGAAAGAAAGAAAGAAAGAAAGAAAGAAAGAAAGAGAGAGAGAGAGAGAAAGAAAAAAAGAAAGAAAGAGAGAGAGAAAGAAAGAAAGAGAGAAAAAGGAGAGAAGGAAAGGAAGAAAGAGAGAGAAAGAGAGAAAGGAAAAAAAGAAAAAAGAAAATGTTTTCTTTCAGAGACAGCTGGGGGTTGGTACTTTAAACCTAACCTCTGATAGTAACTTAGTCTTCACATCTTTGTGGCATTGATGGGAAGGGTATGTCAAGGCCATAAGCTTTTTTTTTTTGAGTCTTGCAAAATGAAGACAGAAACAAATCTTTGACATAGATCAATCCGTTGTTCTGGGAAAATTGTTAGAGTAGCCTTTCAGTTATAGAACAAAGACCCTAATCATACGTACAGTTGTCTGAAATGATGTCAGACCAGGAAAGCAAGCTGCTCTTCTGAGAATGTAAAAGGTTGCCTGTAGGGTGCATAGGCCAGTCTTTCTTTGAAGAAATGTTTCTTTTCTGAGAATGAACTTGGATGGTGCTGGGTCTGAGTAGTCTCTCTCGTTCCCATGGAACAATGTTTTGTGTGAAGATAAGCTGAAATCTATTGCTGAGACCATTAAGGTGCAAATATACAGACTTCACAAGAAAGAAAACTGGCAAGCTTAGTATATCACAGTAGAACTTTATCATTACACTATAAATTCTGGTCTCTTAGAGTCATAGATACCCAAAATTGAGGAAGAGAGAGAGAGAAAGAGAGAGAGAGAAAGAGAGAGAGAGATGTTAGATAGATAGATAGATAGATAGATAGATAGATGATAGATAGATAGATAGATAGATGATAGATAGATAGATAGATAGATGATAGATAGATAGATAGATAGATAGATAGATAGATAGATAGATAGATAGATAGATAGATAGATAGACAGGCAGATAGATAGATAATCAAGCCATCTTTTACTTTTGGAATTCCAAAACAAAAAATGACAATCCAATATTAAGTCATGAAGTGCACAAGAAAGTCAGAAAAACATTTAATGCAGCCATTATCTCATCCTCTAGTATAGGGAGAGAAAAAGACTCTCTTAAAGAAGTAATTATTTTTTTTTTGAGTTGAAAGCCCAACAGTAAGTAGTACGGACCTAGGAAAAGAGGAAAAGGAAGAATATTCTAGACACTAGAATAGTACATACGAAATTCCTGAAGAAGTATGATGACTGGAAAGGAGATCCACTGGGGTCAAGAAGACGACTTGAAACAATAACTGGACAGTCTATAGATCATGGTTAGGACTTTTACATTTACTCTAAGAGTTGTGAGAAATTCAGAAGGTCTTTGTAAATACATTCTGGTACAGGGTGTAGTCTCACTAGAAAAGGCAAGAGGCAGTTGAGGAGAGGCATTTAGGGGGTGTGCCCATCATTAAGCTGTGTTCTTGCAAATCAGATTGATTCTTTGTTATCAAGCATTCGATACAGAGGCTGGAAGTCTGAAAAGAGCATTTCTACATTTGGCAACTAGATCCATGTTCAGGGCTTCCAAAAGAAGATGGTAGAAGAAAATAGCAAGGATGAAGTATGAAGGAGAACATTTCTTTCCTGTCTACTTCATTTTTGTGTGAGCACTTCCCCAGGCTGGCTAACTTCTTCCCCCGCACAGCAGCTGTGCCTCCATTAGCATCCACTGAACACAATTGTTTCAGATTTGCAGAACCAAGTCCGTTGCCGCTCTCTCCACTCCCAAGAGACACCAGCGCTGGACATTGCTTCTCAGGACTATGCCCCAGATAGACAAGCCTTGTCCTGGCAGTTTCTACAATTGAGTCATTCTCACCTCTTCCTCTTGTTCTCCCTGCCCCAAGAGTGGTAGTTGTACTTGCTACCTCCATGATTCTAGGCTTCTCTTTGTGCTTAATTACCTAGTTAATACCATAATGGTTAATGATTCTTATGTTATGCTCTCTTTGTTCCAATCCTGCAGTTTCTGTTCCCTAACAGTTACAGGTAGTATCTGCAGCCACACAGCTCAGTTGGGGGTAGAGATGGCAGGAAAATCGAAAACATCTTATCTGAGGTTTCTATTCCAATCCTGTTCCTCCATATTTGGTGTATTTTTTAAGATTATGTGAAGAGGCTTGCCTTCCTTGTCAATGATTCATAGAACCTGTATCCAAAAAACTATCCAATACATATTTATTGAATACATTGAAATGGAAATAAAAGAAATATGAGGGTCTCATTTAATAAAGGACATCCTTATAATTTCTAATTTATTTTAACATCTTAAAATATATTCTCAGATGTATTTAAAAATAGGATTATCTAGAAGTCAAAATTTTAAAAAGTTTATAATGGCTCAGTTTACTCTGCTAAAGCATATGGGACTTTGCCTAATATTAATGTAGGGCTTTGGAAAACACCCTTTACTCCTTGTGGTTGACACAAGGCATAAGTTGTTTTGCCCACATTGATAATACATTCATTTTTGGAATATTTCCTTGGCAGAAAAGAAGCACAGCTGTTGCTTGATTTAGCTGCAACTTTAAATGTCTATGGAGAATAAAAAACTTCTTTTACTGGAGTTATGAAAAAGCAGATTTATATCCCAATGCTATTAATAAAAATTAACGCTATTCTAACTGTGTTGTACATCTATTAAAGTCTTAAATATTCAAAACACATAACTCATGTTACATTTTTATTCAATTTAATAAAAAATTATAATGATGTCTTTTAATATTTGTGTGACTCTAATAATCAAGGCTATCAATTCACAGAATTACTGTTCTGTGTCAAGTAAGCACATTACTTCCTTGAAATACATGAATTTCTAGGTGAGAAATTTGACCTATTAGATTCTGATTCATCTTCTCAGCTTATAGTATTAGAAGTCATGTCAGTTACCAGTTCTCAATTTCGATTGATTTTTGCCTTTCCAATTCTTTCCTACCAATACTTTATCAGTGTCCTTTATTCTCTTCATTGGCCTTTATTGCCTCTTAGAGCTTGGAAAATAAAAATATAGGACACTCAATTAAATATGAATCTATAAAAATCTATAAATTTTTATTTATAAGTTTTGCTCTCTAGAGAGGAATTACAAATTAAAATGTTTCTTTTATGTTTTTCTTTATAGTGCTAAGGTTTGAAGCCAGAATCAACCACAAGCAATACATGCTCTCTACCACTAAACTAAATTCTGAACCCCCTTATAATATTTTTTGTTTTTTGTTTTGGGTCCACACCTGATTCTGTCCAGGAACCTTCCCCAGCTCAATGGCTTAGAGGTGGGCATCAAACCAAACCTGGGACTCCCTCATGCAAAGTATGTGTTCCAGCTCTTTGAACCATCTCCCAAGTCCAAAGTTTTTTGTTGTTGGTTTTTTTTTACAAACTTATGAACTTTCATGTTTGTATTTTGTTTACATCCCTCCACCAGTGCCCATTCTCCTCCACCAATGTTCCCAGTATCCCTCCCACCACACCCACCCCAATCCCCACCACCCCACCCTGCCTCTGTGGCAGGGCATTCCATTTTGTTCTCTCTCCTGTTGAATGTTGTAGTTTGCAATAGAGGTGTTGAGTGGCCATCATGTTTGGTCTATAGTCCACTTTTGGTATGCAGCTTTCAACCCGAGTGGGTCCTCCCAACATTCTCTACTAGGTGTTCTCTTCTCTGTCTCTGCTGCCTTTTCCCCCAGCATGTGAGGCCAGTTTCCAAGCTGTGGGGCAGATCTCCTGGTTCTTATCTCTACTACTCTTGGGTGTTAGTGTCTCATTCTGCTACTTTATATTCCACTCATGAGTGCGATCTTTCTATGTCTGTCTCTTTCTTTCTGACTCATTTCACTCAACATGACACTCTCCATGTTGATCCACTCATAGGCAAATTTCATGACTTCATCTTTTCTAACAGCTGCATAGTATTCCATTGTGTAGATGTACCAAAGTTTCTTTAACCAGTCATCTGTTTTTGGGCACTCCGTTTTTTTCCATATCTTGGCTATTGTTAATAGTGCTGCTATGAACATAGAAATGCAGATGTCATTTCTACTATACTTTTTTGCCTCTCTGGGATATATTCCCAACAGTGGTATTGCTGGGTCAAATGGGAGCTCAATTTCTAATTTTTTGAGAATCATCCATATTGTTTTCCAAAAGGGCTGAACCAGTCGGCATTCCCACCAGCAGTGAAGGGGAGTCCCTTTCTCCCCACATCCGCACCAATACCGGTTGCTTTTGTTTTTGTTTTTTTGGATATGGGCCAGTCTGTGTGGTGTGAGATGATAACTCATTGTTATTTTGATCTGCATCTCCCTGATGATTAGTGATGTCGAGCATTTTCTCATGTACCCTCAGCCATTTGGATTTCTTCTTTGGGAAAATTTCTGTTCATCACCCCATTTTTGATCGGGTTGGCAATTTTCTTCTTGTGGAGTTCAACCAGTGCCTTTTATATCCTTGATATCAACCCCTTATCGGATGGGTATTGGGTAAATATCCTTTCCCATTATGTAGGCTATTTTTGTACTTTGATCACTGTTTCTTTTGAGGTGCAGAAGCTTCTTAGTTTAAGATAGTCCCATTTATTTATCTCTGTTTTCACTTGCTTGGCCCGTGGCATGTCATCGTTGAAGATACCGTTGGCTTCAATGTCTTGGAGCCTCTTTAACAAATGGTGTTGGTGAAACTGGATAGCTACATGCAAAAAAAAATGGGCTCAGATCTCCACCTATCACCATGTACAAAAGTCAGATCAAAATGGATTAAAGACCTCAACATCAGACCACAATCCATAAGGTACATTGAAGACAAGGTCGGCAAAACCCTCCACGACATTGAAGCCAATGGTATCTTTTTTTTTTAAACATTAGTTTATCTCAAATATTCCTCAACTATTGCTTGGGGCATAATTATGTATTTTTTAAATGTTACTACTTTAAATTTAACAGAGTGCCCTTAAAGGACTGGAGTGATATAGCACCACGGGTAGGGCATTTGCTTTGCATGTGGCTGACCTGGGTTCAATTCCTCTGTCCCTGTAAGAGAGCCCAGCAAGCTACCAAGAGTATCCTGCCCTCATGGCAGAGCCTGACAAGCTATCCATGGTGCATTCGATATGCCAAAAGTAGTAATAACAAGTCTCACAATGGAGATGTTACTGGTGCCTGATTGAGCAAATTGATGAACAATGGGATGACAGTGCTACAGTGCCCTTAATGTAATCTGACAATTCTACTCTTAATTGTATTTTTTCTTTCCTTTTCCCTATCCAAGCTTCATATATTTCTACATAAATCTTCTGCCCCACACACTGTTTTTTAGTTGCTGCAATAACCAATGAGGGGTTGCACAACCTAGTTGTGATACTTATGTCACTTGCATGATGGTTACCAGGAGTTTTACAATTCCATTGCAGTGCTCATGAGCACTTTGGTCCCATTCCCCACCTGATGTTGCTGTGGTACTTGTACAATACTGTCTGGGGCAACACACCTGCCTACGGGGCAGTCAAGGGTCATACACTTGTAGTTTATGATGTTTGGACATACCAGGCTGTGTCCCGAGATCCCGCATACCATTGTAGTGCTTCTAAGTCCCAGATAGCAGAGCCTGCTGAACTTAAGGAGTTGGTATATGTGAAAAGAGCTGAGAATAGAGTGCACGGCTTGTGTTTGCAAGACTCCACCACTGAGCCATCCCCAGATAGCTCTACATATATTTTTTTAAAAAATAATCAGCAACCAGACAGTATAGCATTTTAGCTGCAAATCTTGCATACAGCTGGCTCCAGTTCATTCTCCAGGAGCACATGGTCCTGGAGGTATAACCCAAATCTTCTCTGCTTTCAACTTATATGTGGTATATAGAGAAACAGAGCAAGGAAATAACAAATGGTCAAAGGGAACAGAACCTGGGAACTCATGTACAGAACTAAGCTTATCAAGAACTGGAGCGATGAGGGTTGAATGGGAAGGGACACTGAGACATTGGGAGAGTTTAGTGACTCAGGATCAGGTAAAGAAAATCTCTTTGCTTTATAGTTCTGCCCAGTTACACGTTTCCAAGTAGCTACATAGACATTTTTCAATCTGCTATTTTCTACAACACTTAGAAATCCTTTCCTACATTAAGAATAATTAAATTGCTTTTCTAGTAGAAGTATCAGAAGCTAGTCATAATGGAATACCCGGTATATCATTGAAGCAGTTATGATAGAACGAAGTGTGGGTATGGTTGGGGTTGCGACCTCATACAAATGGGAAATGACTGGTTCCCACCAGGGTCATTTGGTCCCCACAAGAGTGAAGGGATGAGCCAGCATCTTCATCTCCTGATGCTGCTGAATGGGCCTCCAGGAAATGAAGTGTCTCCACAAACCCCAAACCCCAAACCAATGAGAGGAGCAGCATTTCTGGCCTTAATCTTAGCCCACTCAGCTCTGTGGAAACAAGACTGCTGGCTTGCAGAAGCCAGAAGTAACACTTCCTCTTCTGGTTCAGGCAAGAATTGGGTGACACCTTGAGATGTTACTAGGTTTCTGATTCATTTCCTAGAACTAAATATTATTTACAAAGTATTTTGTGAACTCTTGGATGAAGAAGGGGAAAGAAAGAGTGTCAAGAGGAAAATTACAAGCTCTGATATATTCTACACTGTATCTCTAGTACGAAACACTGTGTCTCAATTAATAATGGATGCTAGAATTTTCTCCATCCTGCCAGGACAGTCTATAGATAGTTTTACTTCCCAAATCCCCATTCGGTGACTCCTGTGTTTGCTCTTTGGGAGGTTATAAATGTATGGAATGGGATGTTATAAAGTAGAAAAATGGTAATGCTCTAAGTCCTTCTCAACCTTTCTACTAGTCAGTTGTTAAATCATTTCCAACTCACCAGGAGGCTCAAACAATGCTTACTGATGAAATTTATGGGGTGCTCATCATATTCCACCTTTTTAAAATATATGCCTTATTACTTGATCATTAGAACACTAAAAGTCAGGAATAATAGATGTGAGTGTACGGTAGCTATGACTTCTCTCATCCTTTTGAGTGACACTGCTCATTGTCATTGCCTTAACATTACAGATAAAGAGACCATGCTCTACTTACTAAGTAACTTTCCAAAGTCATCCAGCCAGTATTGGATACTGAACCAAGACGAATTGAAATGGAAATCTTTGTGTTCTCAGTCACATTACTGCCTGATAAGAGCATCAGCCCCCAACCCAACAAAACAATAACAACAGTTTTGTTTTGAGATAAACAATAACACCAGTTTCTATGCGTATATTTCCTGTCTTTGAAGAGTAAAACACGAACATAGGAAAAACCCACTCTCTGAAATAACTTCCTTGAGTTCCTCCCTCCCACCACCACCAAGTGCCTGAAAACACTCAGAATCAATAGTAATATCTAGCATAGAGTCCAGACAGGGTCCTACATTGGTGTCCATTCCAGTGTTTTATCCTCATTCCCTCACACACATCTGGAATTCATCATATGGCCCAAGAAACTCAGGAATCATGTCTCTTTTCTCCATTTTTTGTGGGGGAAGCTTTTATGACACAATCAGTGGTGCTCAGGTCTTACTCTTGACTCTGTGCTCAGGGATCACTCCTGACATTGATCAGAACTCTGCAAAGCTGGAGACCAAATGCCAGTTTGATGCATGCAGGGGAAGATCCTCATTCACTGCATTATCTCTCTAGTATCCTCATGTCCCTTTTCTCTAGAAGTTAATGCCAGGCCGTGTAACCAGTGTGAATAAGTTTAATCATCTGATCATAGAATATTAGAGTCAGAAAGAACCTTACAGAAAAAGAAATGGCAAGGTAAAATACCATGTCCCAAGCAGCTAAAATTAGTTCCTCAAGTGCCCACTGTGTAGATCCAGGTATTTGCATCCTGCAATGTGGTAGAGGAACACAGAAGAATGGTTTAGGTTTAAGACTTAGATTAAGATTACCTGTTTTTAAAACTTCAGTTCTGGGGGCAACAGAGAAAATACAGCAGGGGTGTCTGCTTTGCATGCAGCCTGCCTGAATTGGATCCCAAGCACCCCATATAATCTGAGTGATCCCTGACCACAGAGCCAGGGTAAAACCCTGAGCACTTCCAGGTGTGGCCCCCAAAACAAAAAGTAAACAAAAAAGAATAAACACAGTTCAACTTTTCAAATAAAAATAGCTTAATAGAAACTATGTATTTAATAAGTTGCTATAAAAACAAGAGAAAAATATATGTAAAATTTTTAGTACAATGTCTAGCAATTTGAAAGCATGAAGTAAACATTATCTTTATTACTCTATAAAGCTGACTCACTGATTAAGATGCACTGACTAATTTTCCACCTAAGCCAACGCATAGAAGAATATTGGCACTATTAATGCTTTGTGCCATGCTGGTTCTTGGGAAAGTCCATATAAAGATGTTTATCTGAGTTAGTAATGATGGGATCTTCCATTCTGCAGGTCATGCTTGCATGTGAAACATATGATCATTCCTTCAGCTCATACAATTACTAAACTGAGACCTGAACTTCAGGTCTTGCTTCTTGCTTTTCCTAAGGTCACAGGGTCACCCTATTTAGAGAATACATCTGTAACCTTATTTTTGTTGATGCTGTTGTTTTCTTCCCCTTAAACAGTCCTTAAGGAATCTAATTCTCATCTCTTAGAGTATTAGTCTGCTTAAGTTTCCATAAAAATTACCATAGATTGTGTAATTAAACAGCAGAAATGAGTTTTCTCATAGTTATGGAGGCTGGATATCCATTATCAAGGTGCAGGAATGGGATGGTTGGTTTCTGGTTTGACTTCTCTTCTTAACTTGAGATGGTATTCTCATATGGATTTTTCTCTGTGCAAATTAAGAATTAGAAAGAGTGAGTTCTTTGTCTTCCTCTTTTTATAAAGAAGCAAGTTCTGTTGGATCAAAGTCCTATTCCTATGTCTTTCAACTTTAATTACCTTTTTAACCCTAGAAAACAACCCTATTTAAAATAGTGTCTAAAACCATTAAGTACCTAAACATCAAGTTAACAAAGGAAATTACTTATACATCAAAAATTATATCACTATTAAAAGAAGTAGGGGACACAAGGAAATGAAAGAATACTTCATGATCATGGATTGGGCAATACTCACAATACCAAAAGCATTATAAAGATTCAGTTTAATCCTTTTCAAAATTTCACTAGTATTCTTTAAGGTCATACAACAAAATACTGCTAAAATTTGTAAGGAACCACAAAGCTGCCAAATAGCCAAAATAATTTTGAGGGAAAAAGAAGACTGGAAACATTTGAATTTCCTAACTTCAAACTATACTTGTTTAAAGCTACAATAATTAGGACAATATGGAACCAGTATAAAAACCGACTTTTTGATCAGTAGAATAGAATTCAGACCCATAGCTCACCCTTAGTAGTATGGACAGTTAATTTATGGCAAAGATGCTAGCTGCATGAAATGGAGAAAAGGAAATCTCCAGGAAATTGTGTTGGAAAAATTGGAGCACCAAACCCAGAGGAAATTTCTTTTAAAAAAACTCAGGGACCGGCCCACCATCCCCTCCGCACCTGCGCCCCAGTCATCCCCATCGGACCCTGAGCCACCCAGCCTCCCCGACCACCATCCTGTCTACCCCCGTGCCATCCTCCAACGCCACACCTGGCTTACTCCCTGTTCCAGGTTCGTGAACCCCCACCAGGTACCCCACCTACATCCGGTAGAAGGCATGGCCTCCGCAGAAGTGGGCATGGCCTCTTGTGGGGCCACAGTTATTTTCCCCTTTCCCAGCACTCTGAACTCACATCTCCATCTCCATCACCTAATTCTGTGGAGAATATCCTGGCCATCTCAAACACATTAGGGCAATAGTCAAGTAGACTATTCCAATTGCACCATAATACTGTTGTACACAATAAGTTGTACAAGCCCAACATAAAAGAACATATCCTCCCAAATAGACTATTCCAATTGCACCATAATACTGTTGTACACAAGAAGTTGTACAAGCCCAATATAAAAGAACATATCCTCCGAAGCTTCACAATAGACCTCACATAAGCCAAAGAGGAGCACCTAAGAGAAAGGTGGGATTCTATAAGGGGGAAAAGATGACCACCTTCGACCAAGCTCATCCAGAATCCTTTCTTGCAGCTAGAGGGGAATACTGATAGTGAACTGGAAGGTCCTACCTCCATACTACCACAAAAACATGAAGAAACAAATGCAAATCCCCACCACAAGGAGAGAATGATGAAAGGGTCCAGACACTTCAACAGACATTACCCACAGATATGATCTATCTGATAAAGAATTCAGAAATGAAATCTTGAAGATGTTCCGTGAACTCAAAGAAATGGTGTAATAGGCATACAGTAAATTTAAGGAGGACATGAAAGAAACCGGGGAATGAACAGCCAAGAAAGTATAGGATGAAATGAGAGCAGAAATAAAAAAACTAGAAAAAGAGGTGTCATGAATACAGGATTCAGCAGATGAAATTAAAAACTCAGTGGGTGCCCTCAACAGTAGAATGGCTACAGCCAAAGACAGAATCAGTGAGCTTGAAGATGAGCTGCAGGAAGCTTACAAGCAAAAACAAACAATGGGAAAAGACCTCAAAATAGCTCTAAGGCGAATCAGAGACGTAGAGGGTGATTTCAAGAACAACATTAGAATCATCAGGTTACCAGAGGATAGGGAGACAACCCCAGTGAAAAAGCCAGAGTTAAAAATATCATTGCTGAAAAGTCCTCAGAACTGGAGAATGCAGGCATCCAGATCCAAGGAGCCCAAAGAGTGCCAGCTAAAAGAGACCCTAATAAAAACACTCCAAGACATATCATAGTCAGAATGATGGATGCCATGGATAGAGACACAATACTGCAAGCAGCAAGGTCAAAGAAGGAAATCACAAACAAAAGAGCACCCCTCAGATTTACAGCAGACCTATCAGAGGAAATCCTCCAAGCCCAAAGACAATGATGGGATATAGTGCAAAAACTCAATGAAATGAACACCTCACCAAGAATATTATATCCAGTTAAACTCTCACTCAAACTCGAAAGAACAATACACTATTTCATGGATAAACAACAGCTCAGGAACTTCATAGACTCAAAACCAAACTTAAAAGAAGGACTAAAGGGGCTACTGTAGGACAGGAAAACGCCCTACAAGCATGTAGGATTACATAGCCTCAGGTAGTTTAGGTTTATTGGGTTACTCCCATTACAGTGCTCCCATTCCTCTGTGTTTATTTGTAGCTACTAATTTACTGTTCTGTTGACTTGTAAATATTGTTTTTCTCTTCTCCTTGAGTCCTTTGCATAGTTTATTCAGAGTAATGTCATTTCTGTATGGACACAGGAAGACATAGCACATGTTTTGCTTTTGTAACCTGGGAGTCATTTGACTCTACGTAATATTTTCCTCCTGAGCATCTGTTCACTCTACCTAAGCCTCAGCTGCCCTTACTTCCTAGCACCCCCAAAAGCAGGGTCCCAACGAGGGACGAGACGGACCCAGGGCAAGTGGTGAGTTCTGTGCTACCCTGGCATAGAGATGGGCCTGGTCAAAGTGCCTAATGCTTAACTATAAGCTAAGACCTTGATCATGAACAAATGTTGTCATGATCCAAACAGTGATAACTAGATTTGGACCCTGCTAGGGTTAGGAGTGATTAATATGGCCTGAGTGCTGTGGTCTGAGTCTGTGGCAAGATGTTGCCAGGAGAGCTGCCTTGCAAACCTCAATGTATGTCTTGCTATGTCCATACAAAAATAACTAGTATTAAGATGTTAATAAGTGTTTGAACTAAGGAAAGGAAAAAAACCTTAAGAGTCAAGAAGGGCTTTGGAATGCCCTGCCCTCAGGAAGGGCTTTCTTATGTTGATTTTGCTACCTGGCTGGGTGTAGCCTAGAGGGCAAGGTGGGAGAGACAAGTAGGAGGAGAGCCTGCAGTAGATAGAGAGAGAGGAGAGAGCCAGGAGTACGGGAGATGAGAAAGATGGAAGATTGAATAAACGGTAACTAATCAGCAACCAGCTTGGTCATTGTTCTTCCTTCACCTGTCCTTGGCCAACGGCTGTCCCGATCCAGCCCATACACAGTGGTTCCAGAGCACTGAACGCGGGCAGTGAGACAGAGCCGCCTGGAGTACCCGAGAGTGCGCGCGCCCCTAGGCGTGCTTTAGTTTTTTACACAAGCACAACAAACCCCTACAGAAAGATGGCACAAAACCCCATGACAATAATCTCCCTCAATGTCAGTGATCTAAATGCACCAATTAAGAGACACGGAGTGGCAAAATGGAATCAGAAACTAAACCCAACATACTACTACCTACAAGAAACACATCTGAACAGTCAGAGCGAACACAGACTCAAAGTCAAAGGATGGAAAACAATCCTGCAAGCAAAAACTCCCTCAAAAAGCCAGGGTGGCCATACGAGTATCCCACAACATAGATTTCAGGTTGAAAAAGATTAGAAGGGACACTGAAGGCCATTTTTTACTAATCAAGAGATATGTACAACAGGAAGATAACACTCCTAAATGTATATGCACTTAATGAGGAACTGGCTAAATACTTAAAACACCTCCGAACAGATTTTAACAAGGACATTGCTAGCAGCACAATAGTAGCTGGAAACTTCAACACTGCCCTATCACCTCTAGATAGATCAAAAAGATTAAAACTCAGCAAGGAAACACTGACTTTGAAGGAAGAGATAGAAGAGAGAAGGCTAAAAGATCTATACAGGGCTTTGCATCCCAAAAAGAAAGAATACACATTTTTTCCCAGTGCACATGGAACTTTTTACAAAATAAACCACATGCTGGGTCACAAAACATACCTCCATAGAATCAGGAAGATAGAAATTATATCAACTATCTTTTCAGACCATGGTGCACTGAAGAAAGAAGTTAATCATTCACAGATGTGGAGAACCAAATCAAACACCTGAAATTAAACAACTCAATGTTGAACAAAGAGTGGGTCAGGAAGGAAATCAAGGAGGAAATCAAAAAATACCTGGACACAAATGAGAGTGAAGACATGAGTTACCAGAACCTATGGGACACAGCTAAAGCCGTGTTCACTATCACTTGCCATCCCGTTGATCTTCGATTTGCTCGAGCAGGCGCCAGTAACATCTCCATTTGTCCCTGTAGCATGCTAGTGTAGCCCAATAGTATCCTGCTCTTTCCGGGAACATGAAAAGCCTCAAACCATTCGTTCAGAGTTTTGAGAAAGAAGTCTGACCATCTCATAGGTGGTGGCCCACGTGGTCTTTTGACATCCTGTGGAATCCAGTCGGTAACAGCTCTAGTCCAGCCGTTGTCTCTGAATTACATTACGTGTTTGGCCCATCTGATTTTTGACACTTTGGCAAACAAGACAACATCCCTGATTCTTGATTGTCCACTGAAGTCAGAACTCTGGATTCCTTCTCTCACTTGAGTGGAACGTGATACTCCTAGCAAAGCTCTTTCGATTCCTTTTTGAGAAACCCGAATATCATTCTCATCCTGTTTTCCTAAGGCCCAGGTCTCTGAGGCTTATGTTATTGTAGGAAGAACAGTGGAGTCAAAAAGATGCACCTTGAACCAGAGGTTCTTCGTCCTCTTAAGCACTTCTTCAACACTTTTTTTTTTTATTAGTGAATCACCATGAGTTACGGTTACAAATTTATGAGCTTTCATGATTGCATTTTGTTTACATCCCTCCACCAGTGCCTAGTCCCCTCCACCAGTGTTCCCAGTATCCCTCCCACCCTCCCAACCCATCCCCCTCACCCCACCCCACCTCTGTGGCAAGGCATTCCCTTTTGATCTCTCTCTCCTTTTGGTTGCTGTGGTTTGCAACAGAGGTACTGCGTGGCCATCGTGTTTGGTCTATATTCTATTTTCAATGTACATCTCCCATCCCGTGCGGGTCCTCAAACCACAGTTTACCTGGTGTTCCCTTCTCTATGTGAGCTTCCCCTTCTGCCAGCGTGTGAGGTCAGCTTCCAAGCCTTGGAGCCAACTTCAGGTACTTATCTCTACTATTCTTGGGTGTTAGTCTCCTATTCTGTTATTTTATATTCCACAGATGAGTGCAATCTTTCTATGTCTGTCTCTCTCTTTCTGACTCATTTCACTTAGCATGATACTTTCCATGTTGATCCACTTATATGGAAAGGTCATGACTTCATCTTTTCTAATAACAGCATAGTATTCCATTGTGTAGATGTACCAAAGTTTCTTTAATCAGTGATCTGTTCTAGGGCACTCGGGTTTTTTCCAGATTCTGGCTATTGTAAACAGTGCTGCAATGAACTTCGAGTGCAGATGTCATTTCGACTATACTTTTTTGCCTCTTGGGGATATATTCCCAAAAGTGGTATTGCTGGGTCAAATGGGAGCTCAATTTCTAATTTTTTGAGAAACATCCATACTGTTTTCCAAAAGGGCTGAACCAGTAGGCATTCCCACCAACAGTGTAGAAGGGTCCCTTTCTCCCCACATCAGCCCCAACAGCAGTTGCTTTTATTCTTTTGGATGGGTGCCCATCACTGTGGCGTGAGGTGATATGTCATAGTTGTTTTGATCTGCATCTCATTGATGATTAGTGATGCAGAGCATTTTTTCATGTGCCTTTTTGCCATTCGTATTTCTTCCTTGAGAAAACTTCTGTTCATTTCATTGCCCCAGTTTTTGATGGGGTTAGATATTTTCTTCTTGTAGATTCCAACCATTGTCACTGTATCACTGTCATCCCATTGCTCCTCAATTTGCTCAAGCGGTCACCAGCAACATCTCCATTGTGAGACTTGCTGTTACTGTTTTTAGCATATCAAATACACCACGGGTAGCTTGCCAGGCTCTGCAGTGCAGAGGGACACTCTTGGCAGCCTGCCGGGCTCCCCGAGAGGGACGGAGGAATGACCCTACACTCCCGATCTTTTCCTCTTCAATTTTACTAAACATTTATTAAGCACTTTGAGGCCGGGCACTGCTGCAGATGCTGAGGATGTAAATATGAACAGGACAAGAGCCCTCTCAGCCTTTGTGCCCCCTGCAGCGTTGGCCTTCCCTTTAAGCACTGGCCTTCCCTTTAAGCGTTGGTCTTCCCTTTAAGAATTGGTGGCAACCAACGCTTTAAGATTCCAACCAGTGCCTTGTATATCCTTGATATTAACACCTTATCTGATGGGTATGGGTATTCTTCAACACTGTTTAAGGCATTCCACGCTGCTCTCTTCCTCCTGTGCAGTTCTGCTGCCAAGTCATTCCTCATGTTGAGTTCTTGACCCAGGTACACATAGCTGCTGCATTTGGAGATTTTCATTCAGTTGAGAGCAAATGGAACATCAGGATCTACTTCATTTTTCATGAACATTGTTTTGGTGAGATTCAGCTGCAGTCCAACCTTTCCACACTCGAGGTTGAAGTCTGCCAGCATTTGTGCCACTTGGCTAATGTTTGATGTTATTAGAACGACGTAATCGGAGGTGATGTTATGCCGGCCACCTATCTTCACTCCCATTCCTTCCCATTCCAACCGCCGCATGACGTTCTCGAGGGTGGCACTGAAGAGTTTCAGTGAAATGGTATCACGCTGCCGAACTCCTCTCTTTACGTCAATAATCACTTCCTTGTAGAATGGTGAGATCCTGGTGGTGAGTCCATAATACAGCTCATGGAGGATCTTGATGTACTGAATTTGAACACTCTGTTTGGTTAGAGCTTCTATGACCACTTTAGTTTCAGCAGAATCAAAGGCCTTCTTCAAATTGATGAACGTTAAAGTGGCATCTTGAACTCTTGTGAAACTTCAATGAGCTTTGTCACTGTGTGGATTTTCGATTGTGCTGAATCCTTTTCGGAACCCAGCTTGCTCGCATGGTTGTCCTTCATCTAGTGTTCTGCCTATTTTATTCAGGATGACTCGACGACGACGAGTCTATTATTGTAGACGACGGAAAACAGGCAGATTGGGCAATAGTTTCCGATGTCATGGATATCTCCCTTCTTGTACAACGGAAGAGTCCTACTTGTTTTCCATTGGGACAGAACCGTACGTACGGACAGGTAGCATGTGAAGAGCCAAGCCAGTGTATTGATGAGTACTGGTGGCAGATTCTTTAGTGTTCAGGTCTGACCTTGTCTCCTCCAATCTCCAGCGCCCCAGGGATCAACCCCAGATGGTCCACCCTACCAACACCAGATAAATACCTCATTGGCTGATCTCTACTACCTCCACTACCCAGCCACCGCCACACTACAGGCCGCTCGACAGTCGCAAAGCGCAAAGCGGCTGTGCAACACACTATAAGACACTTATTACCCATTTTCCATAATTTCTGCGCCATATCTGATGGGGATTAAATATAGTGTGAACCATGGGAACACCTGTAAGGGCGATTGGAGGCCACCCTAAAAGCCTCCATTCCTCTTGGAAAACTTGGCAAGCTACCAAGAGTGCCCCACCCGCATGGCAGAGCCTGGCAAGCTACCCGTGGCATATCCAATATGCCAAAACAGTAATCACAATGGGCCTCATTTGCCTGACACCAAAAGAGCCCCCAATACGGCAGTGTTAAGAAGGATGAGCAAGGAGAGGCTGATAAAATCTCAGGGATGAATTAGACTGCCAAAACGAAGGACTAAAATGACTGTCTGTACTTTCAATGTATGTACGCTGGCATCGGAAGCATATATCGAGGACCTGATGATGCAAGCGCAGAAGACATCATTGGTCTGACCGAAACAAGAAGGCATTGATCACATCACGCCATTTTTGACTCTGGAGAAGAACTGTTCCTCAGAACATGAGACAACAAGAGGCGTTGGTGATGTTGGTGTCCTTGTCAACACAAACTTGGCCATGAGCAATGATTCATTTGAATGCATAACAACCCAAATCGGACGATTACGCTTGAATAAATGTGGCTCACTGCCGGCAGTTTCTATCTTTGTTGTCTATGCACCAACATCCAATTACTATTAAGAAGAAATTGAAAAGTTCTACGTGGAGGGGGAGAAGTTCTATAAAGAAGATCACACCTTCTACAAGATCATTGTCGGCGATTTTAATCCCTTTTTAAGATAGGACCAAGAAGGTCCCCTGAAGAACTCCACATTGGGATCCATGGCTTAGAACAGAACGAACAGGGTGAGAGTCCATCTGAGTTCATCATGTCGACCAAGACCATCCATGGTAACTCACAGTTTCAGAAGGCCAAATCTAAACATTGGACATGGGAGAACTAACATTGTCAAAACGGCAATACTCCCCAAAGCTTTATATAGACTCAGTGTGATCCCTATTAAGGATACCCATGAAATTGTTCAAAGAAATGGATTAAACATTTGTGAAACTCATATGGATAAACAAATCCCCGTGAATAGCTAAAGCAATTTGGGGGGAAAAGAAGATGGGAGACATCACCTTCCACAACCTCAAACTGTACTACAAAATGGTAATAAAACATCATGGTACTGGAAAAAAGGAAGAGCTGAAAATCAATGGAACAAGGTGGAATATTCTTACACACACCCTCAAATATATGATCATCTTTTATAAGGGAGCAAGAAATGTGAAGTGGAGCAAGGAAAGCCTCTTTAACAAATGGTGCTGGCAAAACTGGACAACCACATGCAAAAGAATGGATGGATTCTTCTAAAAAAAATTAGAAATTGAGCTCCCATTTAACCCGATACCACTTTTGGGAATATATCCCGGAGTTGCATAAAACTATAGTAGAAATGACATCTGCACTTATATATTCATTGCAGCACAATGGTACATCTACACATCTATGCAGCTGTTAGAAAAGATAAAGTCATGAAATTTTCATATAGGTGGATCAACATGGAAAGTATCATTGAGTGAAATGAGTCAGAAAGAGAGAGACAGACATAGAGAGATTGCACTCATTTGTGAAATATAAGGCACCAGATTGGGAGACTAACAAACAAGAATAGTAGATATCAGTACCAGGAGGATTACTCCACTGCTTAGAAGCTGGTCTCACATGCTGGGGGAAAAGGAGCTGAGATAGAGAAGAGAGAGACCATCAAGTAAAGGTTGCTCCCACTCGGGATGGTGGATGCATGCTTAAAGTAGACTATAGACCGAACATGATGGCCACTTCATAGCTCTGTTGCAAACCACAACACCCAAAAGGAGAGAGAGATCAAAAGGGAATACCTACTCTCAAAGGCGGGGCAGAGGGGATGGAGTGGGGGTGGTGGAAGGGATGCTGGGATCCTTGATGGTAGAAAATGGGCACTGGTGGAGGGATGGGTACTTGATCATTATATAACTAAAACTCAAGCACGAAAGTTTGTGAGTCTGTAACTGTACCTCACGGTGATTCACTAATAATTTTTTTTAAAAAAATCATGAATGTACGCCCCTATAAAACACCATACATAAAAGTAAATCCAAAATGAAGGCAAGGCCTGGTATTGTAGTTTACAAACTACATGGGTAAACACATAGGAAAACTCTCTAAAATACTGACCTCAAAGGTGTCTTCAGTGAATCCATTCCAGTGGCAAAGATTCAAAACAAGAAAAAAAAAAAAGCCAGATAGATAGTACAACTGGTAAGTTTTTTTCCTTACATGTAGACGAAAAGGGTTTGGTCCCTGGCACCCTGTAAAAGTCATTCATGAGCACAGAGCAAGAAATAAGGCCTGTGTAAAGCCTGTGTTCTGTGAGCACAGCTGGGTGTAACCCCAAATCAAGAAAAATAAAAAGAAATAATTTAATAAATATAAAGCAAAATTTATATACCAAAGGAAACTGGAGCTAAAATCTAAACACAACCTATAGAATGAGAGAAAATATTCATGCTTCATACATTTGATAAAGATATATATTCAAAATATATAAAGCACTCACAAAACTCAACAAAAACCCAAACAGTTTCATCAAAAAATCAGGAGATACTTCCTCAAATAACACATATGGATGCCCAATAGATTAAAATGTGTTCATTTGGGGCTGGAGTAATAGCACAGCGGGTAGGGTGTTTGCCTTGCACATGGCCGACCCGGGTTCGATTCCCAGCATCCCATATGGTCCCGTGAGCAGCTCCAGGAGTTTTTTCCTGAGTAATTCCTGAGTGCAGAGCCAGGAGTAACCCCTGTGCATCGCCAGGTGTGACCCAAAAACCAAAATAAATAAATAATAAATAAATAAATAAATAAATAAATAAATAAATAAATAAATAAATAAAATAAAATGTGTTCATTTAGGCAGACAGTTCAACTGGTTGATCACATGCTTTTGCATGTGAGGACTTAGGAGATAACACAACAGGTAAAGTGTTTGCTTTGTATGCAACTCACCTGGGTTTGATCCCTGGCACTTCATGTGATCCCTGGAGCACAGTATTTTTAGGTCAGTGAAAATAATGTGTGTGATTCTATAACAATGTTACTGTTAATTTGACCAGACCCATATGATGAGCCTTAGTGTGGACAAAGCAAATTAAACATACATTTGAAAATGAAATCCCCTATAGACCTAAAGATGTTAGTTGCCCCTCTTATGTATTGCTATATATAAATGTTTTTCAGACTGGAATACACAATCATGATAATATTCCTTTTCTTCCAGTGTCCAACCACCACAGAGGATTGAGAGTTTGCCAGTCACTTTGGTATCCAGACCACCAAAATTGATGAGAGCTAGTGACTAGAATGTCTGACTTTGGAGTCAAATGATGTAGTCAAATTCTTCAGCCTCTTAAATTACTTGGGACTTAATTTTCTGATCTTTTAAGGGAAGGAATTAGATTTGCCTCCTAAAATTGGGCTGTACGAAGGATCATTAAATGAGATGATAAATAAAGCGATTATAGAAGTGTTTAACTTCTATAGAGTCTTAGTAAATGGGTATAGACTGGATTAATAAACTAGTTCAGCAGTGATGTAGTACAAGGTATTTCTTCTACCTCATTGACCTACTCCCTATGGTACTTTAAATTAGGACTTGCAATTTTCAATGAGTTGGGAGGTGAAAATTAAGAACTATGCCCAGTTCATTTGTTTCAATGATTAACTATATTTAGCTGTATGAAATAACTAGACTGACCACAGTGCAGGCGGTGGGGGGGGTGTTGAGCAAAAGAGTGCTATCTGCAGGGTAAACTGACTATCCAGTGTAACTCAGACTCCATTCCCTTGCTTCTCTCTCTTCCACTACATCACTCCTTTTCTCACTAGTATGTCACATGCTCTGCTCTGAGACACCTCACCTCGTTGTTAGAGTGAAATGAACTGAAAATCTTTAGTGCAAAGTGACATAATGCAAATCTAGTGAGATCACGCCTTAAAAAATAAAATTAGAAGTAAGTCATTTGGCTCTGCTTTGGATTTTCAGTAATAAAACCCAAGAATATACTGTCCAAAATTAAGGAGTTAAGGAGAATATGTTTATTTCCCCGACTGAGTATTTAAGGACAGAAACCTCCAATTTGGAAGTTTCTAGAACTATTATGCCTATGTATAAATCAGAGAACTTCATAGAGGATAGAGAGAAAAGTCTTTCCAGCCCAATAACAAAGTGCACCAATAATGTAGGCTTCTAAAAAGAAGGACAGAAGACAGGCTACTTGACAGGGAATCTTTTGGACTGCTACTAAATCATCTGTTTCTTGATGTATATCTGGTTAACAGAGTGTGTTCTGTAAGTAAGTATATGTGTTATATTGCAATAAAATAAGCAAAAACCAAAAATAAAGATGATGTTTGAATGAAGTTGAGAGCTCCTAGTCTAACAAAATTTTAACAATTGTCATAATAATTCTCACACTCACAAGGATTTTCGATGTTAAGTAGTAAAGAAATTAAGTAGCACTTGCTATGATGGTGATAGTTGGCAGTTTGGATTTGAGTTTGGTTTGGTTTTTTATGATCTACGTGCATCAAGGTTTTTATGCTCTTTCTGGGGTGATTGGAATAGTTAGCTACTTCACACTGTGGACACTCACTGCTTTTGGCTGCTTATCCTGATTCTGAATCTTCATGGGAGACCGATTCTACTAGCCACTGAAATGCTGAAATAGAGATAGAACAAAAACCAAAATATGAGATGTTGCCTTTTCAGGCATCCCTTGCAGGTAGCTATGAGCACTGGATCCAAATCCACTACTCAGAGCCACTCAGGAGTTAGCTTTAGTCAGGTGCTAGTGGTACAAGCGAGCAGTGACTGTAAGACTCTCTCTAAAGATATTCGTAGTTGCAGCAGGATATATCTTATGGCAGCCACGCTTGTTCACTGTCCCCAAACTCTACCTGGAGCAACACTGACAAGCAAGCTGGTAGTGATTATAAGGTCTCTCTAACCAAATAACTTGAAAGTCTCATGATTTCAGGATGGTGCTTTGCTACCATGGTACTCAGCCTAGTTTTCCAACTTCCTAGCAACAATACGTGCATCCTGGTATTTAGTTATTAAGACTCATTTTAATAAATGAGTTTAATTAGCTAAGTAGTGGTGTCTGCAATTAAAGGTTTTGACAGAATTTGAGAGGGAAGGGGCCAGTCAAGTTTCAAAAAGCTAAAACTGAGATGTGCCTATCCTGGACATATGAGGTCATGTAGTGATAGCTCCTTCTATCCAACCACTGGCCACCTCTTGGAGGGTGGGTGCTTCCAACATCTTGACTCATAGAGCTCTATGTTCCAGAAAGAAATAGATCAAAACAACTAACCATGCTATATAGAAGGTGGAAGAATAAACGCTCTATTGAGAGTAAGCAATAGGTACCCTTGAAGTGAATATTTGAAACCACAAACTGAAAATCTGTGATTCTTTGGGACTTTCAGTCTGTTTTGAAAAAGGTTCCTATTTCTGTAAAGATAACTTTATAAGTGGTTTATATGAAGTACCAAAAAATAATTTAATGGAATTTTGGCAAAAATGTACCATGGATGGAAAATCAAATGAAGTTCATCAAGATTAAGAAATGAATAAGATACTGTCTTTACAAGGTCGGCAAAACCCTCCACGATATTGAAGCCAAAGGTATCTTCAAAGCTGACACGCCACTGGCCAAGCAAGTGAAAACAGAGATAAATGAATGGGACTATCTCAAACTAAGAAGCTTCTGCACCTCAAGAGAAACAGTGACCAAAGTACAAAGACAATCTACAGAATGGGAAAGGATATTTATGCAGTACCCATCCGATAAAGGGTTGATAACAAGGATATACAATGCACTGGTTGAACTCCACAAGAAGAAAACTGCCAACCCGATCAAAAAATGGGGTGATGAAATGAACAGAAGCTTTCCTAAAGAAGAAATCCGAATGGCTCAGAGGCACATGAGAAAATGTTCCACATCACTAATCATCAGGGAAATGCAGATCAAAACAACCATGAGATATCATCTCACACCACAGAGACTGGCCCACATCCCAAAAAACAAAAGCAACCGGTGTTGGCGTGGATGCGGGGAGAAAGGGACTCTTCTTCACTGCTGGTGGGAATGCCGACTGGTTCAGCCCTTTTGGGAAACAATATGGACGATTCTCAAAAAATTAGAAATTGAGCTTCCATTTGACCCAGCAATACCACTCCTGGGAACATATCCCGGAGAGGCAAAACGGTATAGTAGAGATGGCATATGTATTTCTATGTTCATTGCAGCACTGTTTACAATAGCCAGAATCTGGAAAAAACCAGAGTGCCCCAAAACAGATGACTGGTTAAAGAAACTCTGGTACATCTACACAATGGAATACTATATAGCTGTCAGAAAACATGAAGTCATGAAATTTGCATATAAATGGATCAACATGGAAAGTATCATGTTGAGTGAAATGAGTCAGAAAGAAAGAGACAGACATAGGAAGATTGCACTCATATGTGGAATATAATGTTACTGAGAAGTACAAGTTGGCAACGATGCAACTTCTGGCAGATATCTCTCTGGACTTAGTTACTAAAATACTAAATTACAGAAACCCAAAACTGAGAGGCCGCTAAGTGTGGTCACTCGACCTCATACCTCTTCATCCTCAGCACTGGAAAACAAATTATCTAATGCTTCCTTTTCAGCAGGTCTGACTTTAGGGGAGAGGCTCTCCAAACAATAATAGTGAGTTTTGTTGAAATATTGTATGCAATCAAAGTGAAAGTAAAGGGAAATTTATTAGTTACACAGGCGGGGGGGCTAAGGATGGGGGGCTAGGGGCGTGGGGGGCTAGGGTTGTGGGGGGAGCGGGGTGGAGCTATACTGGGATTCTTGGTGGTGGAATATGAGCACTGGTGAAGGGATGGGTATTCGAGCATTGTATAACTGAGATTTAAACCTGAAAACTTTGTAACTTTCCACATGGTGACTCAATAAAAAATTTTTTAAAAAAAGATACTGTCTTTATTATCTATGCATTTGTAAAAATGTCACGCTGTATATGCACAGATGACTGTCAGGTTTTTTTTTTTTATCCTGTCTATAAGAAATCATCTTAATTGGCAAGAAAATCTTATTTATTTATTTTTGGCTTTTTGGGTAACACCCGGTCATGCTCAGGGGTTACTCCTGGCTTTGCACTCAGGAATTATTCCTGGCAGTGCTTGAAGGAACATATGGGATGCTAGGATTCGAATCCGGTCGGCCATGTGCAAGGCAAACTCCCTACCCACTGTACTATCACTCCAGCCCCAGAAAATCTTATTTTTTTAGAGCTTTCAATACTCATGAGTTTACTTTCATATATAAATAAAACATATCAATGCTATCTTTTTAAAATTCATATACTAAATCCCAAGGCATTCTGAAAAATCAGGCATTCTTAGTATAAAATAAAGCATTTTCTGGCCATAGAAAATACATTTTTAAGAACACAAAGCCTGAAGCTGTATCCTTTCATTAAATATTAGTTTCTTTGAGAATTCAAAAAAAAAACACCTGAACTTTCAGGATTCTTCAGTGAGTCACTTTGGAGTGATACTATGAGAGAGACATGTCAATGCTAGAAAAAAACAGAAGAAAATAAGTTATTGTAATTTTCTTAGCACATTTGCTTTGGAATATACACTCTTAAAATTTTATTTTAGTGTGGTGTCTTTCGAAATTAGGCATACTCCACCATAGTGAATGGGAATAACTAACACTGTAGACCCTGGGACGATGGCTGGCTGGGTATGGGGCCATCCTTGCTCACATTAGGAACAGATGAAGTGAATTTAAAGGAATCTAGTACCGTCAACATTGTTCCCTAGCAGGAAAGATTAAACAAGCTTTACCATTAGAAGATCTACTCCACAGAAAGAGCAGGGTACAAGTGTCCCTGCCCGCTGTCTCAGCTTCATCCATCCCTGGACAGGTAGGGGTGTGTGTGTGTGTGTGTGTGTGTGTGTGTGTGTGTGTGTGTGTGTGTGTGTGTGTGCGAGCATGCGCCTGGCCCTTTGAACTTACTGCAGCCTGACCCGACCACCAAGAACTCGGATCCCGACCCCCAAGAGGTTACTGGGGATGTGACCTGTATCTCAGGGGACATGACCTCAAAAGGGGGCGTGGTCTTTAGCCAGAACACCCACAGTTATCCGTATAGTATAACCTATTTCCTTGAAAAACACCCTGGCCATCTCAATCACTCCATGCCAGTAGTTCGTTACCCTACTCTAATTTCACAAAAACTGTCAGTGAACAACAGAAGCTGTACAAGCCCTTTGTAAAGAGAGCATAGCCTCAAGTCTTCACTAGAGGCTCCACATAAACCAGGAGGAGCGCGTGAGAATAAGAAAGTATTCTAGATGGGGAAAAAGGCTACCATCATCGACTTAGCTCATCCAGAATCCCCCCTGCAGCAAGAGGGAATAGGGATAGACAACTAGAAGGTTCCAACTCTATAGTTCCATAACAATATGAAGAGCAGCGAAAATCCCCACCATGAAGAGAAGATGAAGAAAAAATTCCAGAAGCCTCAACAGAAGTTACCCACATATATGACCTCTCAGATAAAGAATTCAGAGAGGAAATCTTGAAGATGGTTGACATACTCAAAGCAACCATGGAATAGACGTCCAATAATTAAGGGAGGATATGAATGAAGCATTGGAATGGTCCACCAAAAAAATGCAGGAAGAAATGAGAGCAGAAATTTCAAAGCTACGAACAGAAGTCACACAAATAAAGGAATAGGTAGATGAATTAAAAATCTCACTAGCCAAAGACAGAATCAGTGAGCTTGACGATGAGCTGCAGAAAGCTTACAGGCAACAAATAATGGCAAAAGACCTCAAAATGACTCTAGAACGAATCAAGTCCTAGGGGATGATTTCAAGAGGAACAACATAAGATTTATTGGAGTACCAGAAGCACAGGGAAGTAACCCCAATAAAAAAACACAGTTAAAGACATCATTGCTAAGAAATTCCCAGAGCTGGAGAAGGCAGGCATCCAGATTGAAGGATCCTGAAGAGTACCAGCAAAAAGTGACCCAAATAAAAAGACTCCAAGGCATATCATAGTCAGCATGACAGATGCCATGGATAGAAACACAATACTGCAAGCAGCAAGGTCAAAGAAGGAAATAACATACAAAGGAGCACCCCTTAGATTTACAGCAGATCTATCAGAAGACAATGATGGGACATAGTGAAAAAACTCATTGAAATGAATGCTTCACCAAGAATTCTTTATCCGGCTAAACTCTCCAGCTAAACTCTCACTCAAACTCAAAGGAACCACACACTATTTCACGGATGAACAACAGCTCAAGAACTTCATAGACTCAAAACCAAACTTAAAAGAAGGACTAAAGGGGCTACTATAAGACAGTGTGGTCTCTTTTGAAATTAGGCATATGCCACCACAGGGCATATGAATAAAAAAAACCCACAGAAAGATGACACAAAAACCCCATGACAATAATCAATCTCAATATCAATGGCCTAAATGCACCAATCAAGAGACACAGAGTGGCAAAATGGATTCGGAAACTAAACTCAACATTCTGCTGCCTAGAAGAAACACACCTGAAAAGTCAGAGCAAACACAGACTCAAGTGAAAGGATGGAAAACAATGCTGCAAGCAAAAAACTCCCTCAAAAAAGCCAGGGTGGCCATACTAGTATCCCACAACATAGATTTCAGGTTGAAAAAGATTAGAAGGGACAGCAAAGGTCATTTTCTATTTATCAAGGGATATGTACAACAGGAAGAAATCACACTCTTAAATGTATACGCACCTAATGAGCAACTGGCTAAATACTTAACTCTTAATGGACTTTAAGGAGGAAATCCTAGCAGCATGATAGTAGCTGGAGACTTCAGTACTACCTTATCACCTCTAGATAGATCAACAAGAACAAACTTAGCAAGGAAACACTGACTCTGAAGGAAGAAATAGAAGAGAGAGGCCTAATAGAACTATACAGGGCTTTACACCACCCAAAAAAAAGAATACACATTCTTTTCCAGTGTACATGGAACATTTTCCAAAATAGACCATGTTCTGGGTTACAAAACATACTTCAATAGAATCTGGAAGATAGAAATTGTATCAACTATCTTTTCAGACCACAATGCGCCAAAGATAGAAACTAATCACACACAGACTCGGACAACCAAATCAAACACCTGGAAATTAAACAACTCAGTATTGAACAATGAGTGGGTCAGGAAGGAAATAAAGGAAGAAATCAAAAGATACCTGGAAACAAATGAGAATGAAGACATGAGCTACCAAAACCTAAGGGACGCAGCTAAAGCCGTGTTAAAGGGAAAATTTATAGCCCTGCAGGCATTCCTCAGGAAAAAAGAAAGGGCCTACATAGATAGCTTGACTTCACAGCTCAAGATCTTAGAAAAGGACCAGCAAAAGGAACCCAAACCAGACCGAATGAAAGAAATAATAAAACTTAGAGCAAAAATTAACAACATGGAAACCCAGAAAACAATCCGAAAGTTCAATGAAACCAAGAACTGGTTCTTTGTGAAAATAAACAAGATTGATAAACTGCTAGCAAGACATACAAAGAAAGAGAGAGAACCCTAAAAATGAAAAGGGGACATCACAACAGAAACCAATGAAATTCAAAAGATCATCGATCATCAGAGACTACTTTGAAAGTGTGTATGCCATGAAACAAAAGAACCTAAAAGAAATGGATAAATTCCTTGATTCCTACAATCTCCCAAGACAGAACCAAGAAGACTTCGAATACCTGAATAGACCCATTAATATCAAGGAAATTGTAACTGTATTCAAAAGTCTTCCCAAAAACAAAAGCCCAGGTCCAGATGGATTCACTGGCGAATTCTTCCAAACATTTAAAGAAGACCTGTTGGCAGTTCTCCTCAATCTTTTCCAGGAAATTGAAGAAACAGGAACTCTCTCAAAGAGTATCTATGAGGCACATATCTCCTTAATACCAAAAGCAATCAAAGACACCACTAACAAAAGAAATTATAGACGATTATCCCTGATGAACACCGCCGCAAAGATCCTCAACAAAATATTAGCAAATAGATTCCAACAATTCATCAAAAATATCATGCACCATAACCAAGTGTGACTAATCCCAGGGATGCAATGATGATTTAACATTTGAAAATCAATCAACATAATCCATTATATCAACAAAAGTAAAGATAAAAACCATATGATCATATCAATAGATACAAAAAAAGCATTTGACAAGATCCAACAGCCGGTCATGTGAAAACTTTCACCAAAAAGAGTTTTGGAGGAACTTTCCTCAAGATAGTCAAAGCCATCTATCACAAACCTATGGCAAGTATTATCCTCAATGGGCAAAAAACCAAGGGCCTTTCCTCTAAGATCAGGGACAAGACAAAAATGCCCACTCTCACCACTTCTGTTCAATATAGTACTGAAAGTACTTAAAATAGTTGTTAGGCAAGAAAAAGATATTAAGGGCATCCAGATAGGAAAGGAAGAAATCAAACTCTCACTATTTGCAGAGGATATGATACTATATCTAGAAAAGCCTAAAGCCTCTACCGAGAAACTCTTAGAAACAATAGACATGTACAGTAAAGTCGCAGGCTATAAAATCAATACCCAAAAGTCCATGGCCTTCCTATATGCAAACAATGAGACAGAGGAAAGGGACATGAAAAGAGCAATCCCGTTCACAATCTTGCCCCAGAAATTCAAGTACCTCGGAGAAGTCAGCTTAACTAAGGAAGTAAAGGATCTCTACAAAGAAAACTATAAAACACTACTCCATGAAATAAAAGAGGACATGAGAAAATGGAAACATATCCCCTGCTCATGGATAGGGAGAATCAACATTGTCAAAATGGCAATACTCCCCAAAGTATTATACAGATTCAATGCGATCCCCATAAGGATACCCATGAAATTCTTCAAAGAAATGGATCAAGCAATCCTGAAATTCATATGGAACAACAAATGCCTACGGATAGCTAAAAAATTTTTTTGGAACAAGACAATGGGATGCATAACCCTCCACAACCTTAAACTCTACTACAAAGCAGTAACAAAACAGCATGGTACTGGAACAAAGGCAGGGCCGCAGACCAATGGAACAGGGTGCAATATCCCTACCCACAACCCAAATGTATGATCATCTAATCTTTGATAAGGGAGCAAGAGACGTGAAGTGGAGCAAGGAAAGCCTCTTTTACAAATGGTGCTGGCACAACTGGACAACCACATGCAAAAGAATGGGCTTAGACCTCGGCCTGACACCATGCACAAAAGTCAGGTCAAAATGAATTAAAGACCTCAACATCAGACCAGAATCCATCAGGTACATTGAAGACAAGGTTGGCAAAACCCTCCATGATATTGAAGCTAAAGTTATCTGCATTGACATGCAACTTATCAACCAAATGAAAACAGAGATAAACAAATGGGAAAATATTAAACTAAGAAGCTTCTGCACCGCAAAAATACAGTGACCAGAATACAAATACAATCTACAGAAAGGGAAAGGATATTTACCCAATGCCATCAGATAACAGGTTGATATCAAGGGTATATAAGGCACTGGTTGAACTCTACAAGAAGTAAACATCCAACCCCATCAGAAAATGGGGTGAAGAAATGAACAGAAACGTTCCCAAGGAAGAGACCACATGAAAAAATGATCTTCATCACTAATCATCACTAATCAGGGAGATGCAGATCAAAACAACTATGAAATACCACCTCACACCACAGAGACTGGCACATATCCAAAAGAACAAAAGCAACCGCTGTTGGAGAGGACGTGGGGAGAAAAGGACCCTTCTACACTGGTGCTGGGAATGCCAACTGGTTCAGCCCTTTTGGAAAACAATATGAACACTTCTCAAAAAATTAGAAATTGTGCTCCCATTTGACCCAGCAATACCACTTCTGGGAATATACTCCGGAGAAGAAAAAAGTATAGTTGAAATGACATCTGCACTTATATATTCATCGCAGCTCTGTTTACAATAGCCAGAATCTGTAAAAAAAACTTGAGTGCCCAAGAACAGATTACTGGTTAAAGAAATTTTGGTACATGTATACAATGGAATATTATGCAGCTGTTAGAAAAGATGAAGTTATGAACTTTGCATATAAGTGGATCAACATGTAAAGTATCATGCTAAGTGAAATGAGTTTGAAAGAGAGAGACAGACATAGAAAGATTGTGCTCATCTGTGGAATATAAAATAACAGAATAGGAGACAAACACCCAAGAGTAGTAGAAATAAGTACCAGGAGGTTGGATCCATGGCTTGGAAGCTGGCCTCACACCTCGGGAAGGGAGATGCCTGTTGAAAGTAGACTATAGATTGAACACGATGGCCACTCAATACCCCTATTGCAAACCACAACACCCAAAAGAAGAGAGAGAACAAAAGGGAATGCCCTGCCACCGAGATGGGGTGGGGTGGGGGGGATGAGATTGGGGGATGGGAGGAATACTGGGATTATTGGTGGTGGAGAATGGGCACTGGTGGAGGGATGGGTTCTCAAACATTATATGATGGAAACACAAGCAAGAAAATTTGTAAATCTGTAACAGAAACCTCACAGGGATTCACTAATTAAAAAATTAAAATTAAAATAATAAAAATTAAAAAATATTTTAAAAAGAGCAGGATACAGTCCAAGTGGACTGACACTCAGGTTTGCTGTTTCTTTGGGACCCTCGGATCCCTCTGACATCCCATGAGACCTTAAAGCATGCCACACAAGCTTAGACATGATCTTTGTGGAATATTGTGGTATAAAATATACCTGGGAAATTTGTCTGATTCCTTTTGTACACAGCTACTAAAATTCTTGTAATTTCCAGAGTAGTAGTTGAATTTGTTGTTGTTGTTGTTATTGTTGTTCATAATAACAAGTTATTTTCAGTCAATCACTCTAAAGTTGATGCTAATTAGACTATTTATGGTAGGTCCCAGATCACCAGAAAGACAAAATAATTAGTAGGTTGGAACATTCAGCCCCAACATCAACCTCAGGGGAAGGGAGAGAGAAGGCCTGGAATTTGGGTTGTAAAAACCTCTTGAGAATGGGGAGAATTGCTCAAAGACTAAAGTTCATGATTTGCATGTGGTTCCCGGAAACCAGGCACCACTGAAAGTGGTTCCAAGCCCCCAGATTAATTAAATGAAATAATAAAATATTATAAATTATTGGAGAATGATGTTCAGAGTTCCTGAGTTGACAAACACGCTATAGTGTGAGGAGATTGGAGCTGGAATACCACCTACTCTTCATAGCTGGTACTATGCATCTTTTGTTTAACTGCTCCTTTACTTAAAAAACAAATCAGTAAATTTAAGTTAATTTTCCCAGGTTCTATGAATCACTGTTACAAATTACCAGATCTGAGGAGGGAGTCATGAGAATTCCCTTTTAATAGCCAGGTATAGAAAGACAGGTAATTCATGACTTGTGCCCAGCATCTGAAGTAAGTATTGATGCCAACTTCTGGCAAACAACATCTGAATTGGGTTGAATTACTGAACACCCAGTTCTTGTCAGAGAATTGGTTGGCATCAAAGAAAACACCCAAGGTGTGTCTATTACTCTACTCAGAAATACTCAGCCACTAGGGCCTCAGTAGATATGGATGTCACAGCAAAGAAGTGCCTTCTTTTCCAAGATTCAGTTTATTTTGCCCTCCATTCACCAGTGAAAAAAATTAAATACAAACTCCCCTAAGGCTCACAGATCAATAAATAAGAATCTAGCTCTTGATAGAGGAGTAAATATATTACTGTTTTCGGGTAGCCATCACAGAATACCATAGGACAGGCAGCTTAAACAGCAGAAATTGCTTTCTCACAGTTCTGGAAAATGGAATCATCAAGGTCCCAATAGGATTGCTAAATGGTGAGAGCTCTCTTTTTGTTGCCTACAGCCATCTTCATACTGTGTCCTCAATGGCTTTTCTTTATGTGTAAGAAGAGAGAGACAGAAAATATTTTTATTTCTCTTTTCTTCCAAAGACATCAGTCCCATTGGATTAGAGGGTCCAACCCTTCGATTGTATTGAACATTAGTTAAATTTTTGACAACGCTTTAAATAGTCACATTGGAATGGAGCTTTAATATATGAAGGTGGGCCAGGACCACTCAGCCCATCATAAAAGGGATGTCTCATTTGTGTTCTAGAACCAAGCTCCAATTTGTAGACCATAAAAGGGATGTCTCATTTGTGTTCTAGAACCAAGCTCCAATTTGTAGACCATAAAAGGGATGTCTCATTTGTGTTCTAGAACCAAGCTCCAATTTGTAGACCATAAAATGTTAGAGAAAGATAGATAGATAGATAGATAGATAGATAGAGAGAGAGAGAGAGAGAGAGAGAGAGAGAGAGAGAGAAAGATTGCTTATGTCATGGTGAAGAAGTGATGTTCCAGGAAGGTGATGTGACTTGCTCCTGGATTTAGCCACAGAGATGTGGGGGGGAGGGTGTGGAGGTAGGGAGAGGCTAGAATAGAAACTAGACTCAACTCATTAAGCATGGCATTTTCCACTGTTTCAAGAAACTCCCCAGTGATAGCTCTTATGATGAAAACTTTGAGGTGATAGGTCTTGTGTTATCAGAGAGTTTTTTTTAATATTACCTACGAGTTAAAAGTTTTCCTCAGAGAAACCATAAAAAACTCCATTCAGGAGTTTGTTCTGGGATTTTTTTACTGACTGTACAAATACTAGTGGCTTTTCCTGTTCAAATAAGCACTATAGGTGTTATACAGGCTGGATTTAGAGTATAGTTAACTGTAAGTATAGTATGAGCTAACCCCCTCCTGTAGGTTTTCTAAATATTAGAAAGATGTCCATAAGCTCACCCTATTCCTACACCTCATTCATTACCCAGGAAACCCACTATTACCTAGATAATCATCAAGAACCAATATCCGGGGGGCTAGAGAGATAATACAGTAGGTAGGGTGTTTGCCTTTCATGTAGCTGGCCCAGGTTCGATTTTTGGCACCCCTGATAGTTCTATGAACCCCACCAGGAGTGATCCCTGAGCACAGAGCCAAGACTAAACCTGAAAAACACCAACTACAACACCCAGAATACAGAATAAAAGCCCCAGAGCCTGCCCTTCTTTCTGTCATTTGTCCATTGACCAAAACTGGTCGGTCAGAAGCCAAATAACCAGGAAGACCTGCATGCTAATGCCTGCTCTTACCTATCACACAGTTTTATAAAGCCAGAGACTTCACCACACAATTCTCTCATTAGTCTTAAATAATGCTGACAGGACGCTCAGATGATCCTGGGACCCATGAGGCCACAGTTGTCTGAAAGCTCTGTAAACAGTTTTCTGAAACTATTTTACACTAACTGCTGAGCCAGGAGCTTCCTGACAGCTCAGATCTCTCACACCACACACTCTGAGTCCCAATCTTCCCTCAAACCCTGCTTTGTAAGTTCTGTTCCAGCCCTAATACCTCTCTTTCCTAGGCCTATCTCCAAGTCACCTTAAATGCAACAGCCATATTAATATCACAAGGTATCTGCATATGCATATATATATAAATATATATTATAAGATATATACTATGTAAATGTGAAGAATGTGTAATGTTTAAATTATAACACAGTGAATATAACTATCTTTCCAGAGGTTTTTTCCTCAGTTTATTGGAGGAGTATACCTATTCCTGATTGTCTTGTTGCAACCAAGGTTGTCTGAAAATCACCATCCTACACCACCCTACACTCTGCAGGTTGGGGGAAACCAGATCTCCCAGATTACTTCTCCCCACACAGGACCAGCAAAAAACAGAAATTTTCTGACAACATCCTCTCCCCAACCCTACTATGAATTAGTGATTGGGCACATTTTGGTCACCTTTGGCTTGTCTTAAAAAAAAAAAACCTCCAAAAATTCCTAATCATTTGATAGCTAGAATTTGACCTTTATTTTCCCCTCCTGACCATGCCAGGTGTCTCTGACCACACCTTGAGGGAACACAATCCTAGACTTGCTGTGCAGTGAGAAAATATGTTGGATGCACAATCCCACAAGCATAATGCGAGTTCAAAAGATAAATGAGAATGTGGGGTCCAGCAAATCCACGATATCACCTCATCTATGATATCAGGCAAGGTTTCCTTCTGAACGTGTCTTCTAAACCAAGATTACAGAAGATACATAACCTGGATAAAAATTGTTTAAAATCCAAGAGGGAGGTGCAGCAGATGTGGAAGTCCTAGTGATACAGTATGAAAATTTTTTGAAACCTATTACGGACAACATTTGCTCCAAAGAAAAAGGGAGCTTAACCTAGAAACAGGCAAATGACGTGAAGGAACTTAAAGGTAGGAACTATCCTCCAGGCCAACTTAGGAGAAACCAGTTCTATTTTGTTCATGGATCCTTTTAACTGCAGGCATATAGCATTAAGAATAGGTAGTTTTCCAGACCTGCAGACCAATGGAACAGAGTTGAATATCCTGTCACAGACCCCTAAATATATGGTCACTTAATCTTTGACAAAGGAGCAAGAAATGCAAAGTGGAACAAGGAAAGCCTCTTCAACAAATGGTACTGGGAAAACTGGATAGCTATCTGCAAAGAAATGAACTCTGACCTCTGTCTAATGCCAGGCACAAAAGTCAGATCAAACTGGATTAAAGACCTCAATATCAGACGTGAATCTATAAGGTTCATAGAAGAAAATGTAGGCAAAACTCTCCATGACATTGAAGCTAAAAGCATCTTTAAGGACAAAACAGCACTGACCATGCAAGTGGAATCAAACATAAACAAATGGGACTACATCAAACTAAGAAGCTTCTGCACTTCAAAAGAAACAGTGACCAAAATACAGAAAGAGCCCACAGAATAGGAAAGAATATTTACCCAATACCCATCTGATAAGAGATTAATATCCAGGATATACAAGATACTTGTAGAACTGTATAAGAAAAAAACCTCCAACCCCATCCAAAAATGGGGAGAAGAAATGAACAGAAGTTTCCTCAAAAAAAGAAATACAAATGGCCAAAAGGCACATGAAAAAATGCTCCAAATCACTAGTCATCAGGGAGATGCAAATCAAAACAACAATGAGATATCATCTCACACCACAGAGACTGGCACACATTCAAAAGAACAAAAGCAACCAATGCTGGCATGGATGTGGGAAAAACGGGACGCTCCTTCACTGTTGGTGGGAATGCCGACTGGTCCAGCCTTTCTGGAAAACAATATGGACAGTCCTTCAAAAACTAGAAATTGAGCTTCCATATGACCCCACAATACCACTTCTGGGAATATATCCCGAGGATTCAAAAGAGCACAGTAGAAATGACATCTGTACCTATATATTCATTGCAGCACTGTTCACAATAGCCAAAATATGGAAACAACCCAAGTGCCCTAAAACAGATGACTGGTTAAAGAAACTTTGGTACATCTACACAATGGAATACTATGCAGCTGTTAGGAGAGATAAAGTCATGAAATTTGCTTATAAATGGATAAACATGGAGAGTATCATGCTAAGTGAAATGAGTCAGAAAGAGAGGAACAGACAGAGGGACTGCATTCATTTGTGGAGTGGAGTGTAGCATCACATGAGGCTGACACCCTAGGACGGTAGATACAAGGGCCAGGGGGATTGCCCCATAGCTGGAAGACTGCTTCATGAGTGGAGGGGAGAAGGCAGATGGAATAGAGAAGGGATCACTAAGAAAATGATGGCTGGAGGAATCAGTTGGGATGGGAGATACATGCTGAAAGTAGATAATGGACCAAACATGATGACTTCTCAGTGTCTGTGTTGCAAGCTATAATGCCCCAAAGTAGAGAGAGTATGGGGAATATTGTCTGCCTTAGAGGCAGGGGGAGGGTGGGAAACGGGGGGGGGTATACCCGGGATATTGGTGGTGGGGAATGTGCACTGGTGGGGGGGATGAGTATTTGATTATTGTGTGATTGTAACCCAAACATGAAAGCTTGTAACTATCTCATGGTGATTCAATAAAATTTTAAAAAATAAAAAAAAATTTTAAAAAAAGAATAGGTAGTTTTCTTCACCAGCCCACCCCAGTTTCCTGCTACAGTCATGTCCTTTAAATTCCAGAACCTACCTCTTACCTCCAAGCTGACCTCCCGGAAAACCTCTGCCTTCTCAGCAAAGATATCCTTGACCTTATCAGTGCTTTTGCTTCCCTTTACCCCAGTTACTGGCCCTCTCTATATACCACTAAGTGATAAAAAATAAAACTGAGACCATGAAAAACAAAAGTTGCTTCAACTCCTGGTCTATCCCCCTTCCCAGTAAAGTGTGGGAAAATGCAATCCTTGCAAATTTTTATAAAATCCTTGTCCTTGAACCTAGAGGTAAGGATTTCCTGACTGTTAGAAACACATTAACAAGTGGAATCTAAGTGTTTAAATTTTTTTTTTCATCAACATCTCAAGGCAAAATTTCTGTCTTGTTCCAAAAGGAGAATTTTAAATCACTAAACGTGTGACAAATGCCAAAATCAAACACAATCCCTCTGAATGGGAGTGGCTTTCACAAGAATAAAGAAATGTCACTCCAATCACCTCACGGTGATTCAATAATATTATTTTTTTAAAAAGAAGAAGAAAGAAATGTGACTCCAATGTAAAGTCAAACCTAAGTATTTGACAGTGCTTCATGCAAGTACTCTCCTGAAATTGCAATTAAGTACGATGACCCATAGATGGCGTAGGGTGACCACTAAATTAAGCATGTGTCACCTTCCTGACTTACCTGAACAATATCCGTTAAATCTAATCAGACCTCTGGAAGTTGGAGTCTCCCTCCATCTTTGCTCTCACCACCAGCAACTGATTATATAGCTTACACTTCATGTTAATAGAAGTTAAATGATCAAAGAGGAGGACTCATATTTCTACATTTTCTTCAAGAACCCTCTCTAGCATTATAAATCCAATGAGAACGAGCCTAAATTCCTCAGACTCTGATGCAGTTCATCCTTCTGACATTTTCAGTCTGCAGCAATGAATATAGACCTTGTCCACTCCATGTCCATCTCTTTGCTGTGTCTGTTTGGCCGTTGAATTTTCACCGTGTTTCTGACAAACTCCCTGGGTTTCAGTGCCAAGATTCGATCTGAAATACCAAGTTCATTTAGACAGTGACAATTAGAACTGAAAGGCTAGTTGTTCATCTCTGTTTTTGTATTTACTCATAAATAATAGTTTATACAGCCCTGACTTAGTTTCAGCAATTCTTCACAATGATGCAAAGGCATAGTAAAGTTATTGTCAATTTCAAATGTGAAGAATTAGATGAAGTGCTTAGCATTTCCTAAGCCTATGATACTAAGTCACAGATATGCAAAATCCAGCAACTTTTTCAATTCATGTTCAACTGTGTCCCTCCATAATTTATTTATGTGTGTTCTCCTAATTTTGTTCCATAAAACAGTAACAACAAGTCTTACAACGGAGATATTATTGGTGTCCGCTCGAGCAAATTGATGAACAACAGGACGACAGTGCTACAGTGCAGTGCCACAGCAATAATCCAGACTCAGTTTGCTATTAACTATTATAGTTTAGAGGATACTAATTCCAGGGCTTAATTATAATTTCAATTTACAGAACCTTTTCAGAGAAAAGGCCCGTGGCTAAATATTTGCTTAGATGTATTAGCTCAGGTGACACATAAGATAATTGTATGAAATTAGTAAATTTCTATCCTTAATCTCTAATTTACAGATGAGGATGCTGTGGCACTAACAAGTTATATGATTTCAATGATAATCATACAATAAACAGATAGTAGTGCCAGGATCCAAGCACAAGTCTTCAGACTCTAAAGCTATGCTCCTATTCTCTGTACTCAGTCACACTTAGGCTATGAAAAGAACTAAATTCATCTTCCAACTCTTTCTTAACTTTGTGGTATCTCAGGCCTGGGGATGTGGCTTAAGTAGTAGTGCAAGTTCCATTTCCATGATGCCCACATGCTGGGTATAATTCTAGCATATTTGCCATTTGTGATTTCCAGGGCCACAACAAAAAAAGTGTGTGGTCATTGCATCCAAGAGTGTTAGAGCACAACGACCAAGTGGCAATTCATGGTCATCACAACTGAAGGGAAGGGAAGGGAAAAGAAGGGAAGAGAAAGGGGAAAAAATGGAAGGAGAGGGGAGGGGAGGGGAAAGGGAAAGGGAGGGAAGGTCTACAGATGATAGAATGATAAATTAGTCATGTCTTAACTTGAGAGTGACCATAAGAATAAAAATAGCCTCTACATGGATGCTTAAGATCTGTAGTCTTTATAAATCTGGTCATGGGAATTAGTACAGACTAACTCTAGTCTAGTACAGACTAGAGTTACCCACAAGCACTTGGTAAGGCTTCTTAAGAAAGAACCAGAGAAATTTAGTAGAGCTCTAAATTTCCAAAAGGAGAGAAGAATCGCCGACTCAGCCTCTTAAATTTGTTTCCTTTTTCTAAAATTGGGATATGGAAACAAAAACTCTACAGCTATCCTGAAACCACGAGAATGGAAGTCCTGTAGGCAAAAGAATAGAAACAACCTCAGTCACCAACATCATTATCATTATGGAACTGCTACATTGCTTGTGAAATACTTATCCCTTGGCTATATGAGAGGAAAGAGATCTTATCTCAGGTTTAAACCCTTGTTTTTAAGGTCTCTGCTAACTGTTGCTGTGCACAGTTCCTAACTAACCAGGATACTAATCCTAATTGTTGTTGTTATTACTTTTATTATAAAACAGGGCAGGGGGCTCCAGGGACCTAAATGCTATTCACAGGAAGCTGAGGATCCAGGGATACAGCCCTGCCTGAACAAATGGAGACATCATTGCCTGTCTCCTGAGGCAACCATGTTGATGAATGTGCTTCTTTAGTGAGCTCAAGTGTAAAGAGTTTTCTGCAACACAGAGTATGAAGGAGTGAGAGGTAGCTGGCTTCTTTTCCCTGATAGATTTATGGGAAGCAAAAAGTTTCTCTAATGTATATCCTAAGTTAAGATCACGATGAACTCACTAGGAAAGATTAGCTGTTGCATCATCTGGGTGAGTCATTCGAACACCTCAGTTTCTTAACTTCCTCTGCTCACTGACCTTTGCCTGCACATCACTCTATGCCTACAATTTCCTGGTGTGACCACACCCTCCTCCTTAATAGCATCATGTACTGCTTCACCGAGCTCTTGATACATGACATTTCCTCCTCTCTAGATCCTCACTACTCCCTACAGTTCTGTACTTTGGACTCCATATAATGGTTAATACATGGGCGTGTACACCAGTTTAAGAAAATCCAACATTGTCTATCATGTTTTAGATACACATACACTCTGACTTAACAGTTCCATCCCTAAGTATTTATCATACATATGGCTGGAGTGTGCTCAATGATGTATATCAGGAATATTTATGTCAGAAAAATGATTTAAGGAACTTACCAACAAATAATTCATTAAATAAATTATGCAGTCATAAATTTGAGTGCTCTGTAGCCTTATAAAATCAAAACAAAAATATATGCAATGATTTGGAAAGTTCCTAGAGATGTGTTTGTAAAGGAGCAGAGTGTATCCTATGGTGTATCTTTGATTTGGAGCACGCACAGCATGCTCATGGTTACTCAGGCTTGTTGCTCAGTAATAATTAGAGATTGTTGCTCAGAGATTGATAGTGCTCCGAGGGCCATATAAAGTGCTAAGTAATCTGGATTTATCTTCTGAAGGGAAATTTATTTACAAATAGGTAAATAGCATTATTAACTTTATATAGTACAAAATACCTATCACTGTCATCCCGTTGCTCATTGATTTGCTCGAGCGGGCACCAGTAATGTCTCTCATTGTGAGACTTATTGTTACTGGTTTTGGCATATTGAGTACACCACAAGTAGCTTGCCAGGCTCTGCCGTGCGGGCTAGATAATCTCAGTAGCTCTCCAAGAGGGTCGGAGGAATCGAACACGGGTCGGCCTAGTGAAAGGCGAACGCCCTACTGCTCTGCTATGGCTCTAGCCCACAAAATACCTATCTAACATAAAATATCTACATTATAATACATACAGATAGGATATCCATACATCTATTACATTCCCACACAATACTTACAGTACTGTATCTTGAAGATATATAGGCAAAAAAAATTAACAGCAATAGAAAAAAGATGCCTGGTGAGAAAAGACTTACTTCCTATTGCATGCTTTAACTTTTTATCGTGGATCAATATTATACATTCAACGTAATTTTTAAAAAACATGTTCACTCCAGATTCTCTCCCCTGTTCAGCTGTTAGCCTCATGGCTTGCTGTGCTGGATCTGGAGGAAGGAGATGGGAAAGGAGAAGGTGCAGAAAGTTGCAGAGTGGAGTTCAGTGTTCCAGCAAACACTCTATATCCAGTCCTCAGATCACACTTTTTAGTCCCCACAGGTTCTCCAGCCAAATCTGTCTAAGGCTTTACTCTGGGACACAAGTACAACTATGGGAACTGCCTGGGGATTGGGGGAGAGGGGGGAGTGATGTAGAAGGACATCAGCCACTTTGACCCTCATGAGAGATTATTTGCTATCTCTGATGAGCAAGCTTCCCTCTCTGAGATTTTCATTGTGTGTCGTACATACTGACTCTAAAATTGGGCAATGTGGACTTACACATTGGCTTGTATTTACCAGTCTTGTGACACTCGGCAATTGACTACATTTCTTTCCTCTATGCTAAAGAAATAGTAACAGGATCCATTTCATCTCATAGTCTGGGGATAAGAGAGTTAATACAAGGACAATAGCCTGAAATATTGTTAAGCCCTTAACAAATGTTGTTTTGTGCATTTTCCAAATGTTATGCAATAAACACCTGTTATTTGCGGGTGGGTTAAGTACTACTCATACACAAATATATTAACTATGATTTCATTAACTACATGAAAATTGTTTAAAAGGAGTTAAGAAGTGTACTCAAAAATAAAGTCAACAAACTCCTCTGGAAATGAGCTATTAAGAAAGCACGGGTTGATCTACCTAAAACTTAAAGAATATTCCAGTTTCCTTTATCTTGTCCTTCCCATAAAATCTATACAGGGAAAATACCATGTAGACAGATTCCACAGATAGAAATATTTCTTTATATTTACAGAACACTAGCCCCACTAGTACCTGATCTGTGATTGCAATGTTACAAATCAGAAAATACACTGACAGACCAGACCACAATGAAATTTATTGATCACTTATAGTGCCACAATCTACAGAATACCCTATCTACATAATATATTTATTTTTCTTATTCTTCTTCTAAAAATCATATTTTTTTCTATAAAAGCTGTTCTTGTGACAGTGCAGAGAACCATATGCTTCTCTAGAGTGTGTGTTAACCATCTTCCAGCCTATTGTCAAACCTCTTTGTTCACCCCGCATTCCTGTTTCTCACTTGATTAACCCCACTGAGCAGTGGTAGAACTGAAACTTCGCAGTCACATATTTATAGATGAATATTCAATCTTCATATTTCCATTTACTAGTTCATATACCCTGCTTGTTTCTTGGAAGAGCAGAGGTTACCCTTTCCTCATTCTAACTCCTCTAGCTGAACTTACTAACCCAGGCTCTAATTTATCCTCTAAAACCTTGACCTGGGAGCTATGTCTCTTTTCATGTTTATATTCAACTTTTCTTTTTCCATTGAATTACCCAAAGACCAGCTCCAGTTTTTCTCAACTAAGAAAACAAGACAAAATGTCCTTCCTCCTTAAGATTAATTTTTCCTTGGCTCTCCTTTCTCAAACTCATATTTATTACTAGTTACCAAAATTAGACTTTATCTTGTACTGTTATAATAAGCTCCTCTGGTAGCAGTGTGTAAGCCACAAATTACTCTCCCATCAAAAGTGGCATTATTAAAAAATCTACTGACTCTATTTCTACAGTATTAAACAATACCTCTTACCGCTTTCCTCTATTAATTAATGCATAATGATCTAATGAGTATGTACCGGGAGCAATAGCACAGTGAGTAGGGTGTTTACCTTCCATGCCACTGACCGGGGTTTGATTCCTTTGTCTCTCTTGGAGAGCCCGGCAAGCTACCGAGAATATCCTGCCTGTACAGCAGAACCTGGCAAGCTACTGGTGGCGTACTCTATATGCCAAAAACAGTAACAAGTCTCACAATGGAGACGTTACTGGTGCCTACTCGAGCAAATCGATGAACAATGGGATGACAGTGCTACAGTGCTGCTGTTCTAGGAACTAGGTAGCTAATAACAAAGACCATCTTATATTTTATCCAGAGGAAGGAGAATTTAAGGTAAGAAACACCTTTAGGTGAGGAATTGACAGAGAAGTGGGGGAAGGGCAATATAGGTATATTCATGAGCATTATGGTCAGCTTCATCCAGTCCTGCTCTGGACCTCTATGAGAAGGCATATAGCAAATTCAGTACTTTGTCCTCAAAGAGAGATAAGGGATCTGAGAAGTATTCACTAAATTTCACCTCTTGGTAACTTCCATGTGCCTCTAGCCTTCATCACAAGAGGGCCAGCATGCTAAAGGATGCCTCAGACAAGCATCACAGATGCTTGCAGTGAAAAGTGTTAGTAACTATGGCAACAAGGAATATGTCAAGGGCACCAGCAGAGTAATAATCCAAAGAGAGGCAAGGTTTTTTTTTTTATTCAGTAGAGCTTCCAGAGGTAGTTCATACATAAGATGTGAGGGAAAAAACAACAAACATTAAAAAAAATGAACATTTGTCCCTCTGAAATGAATATGCCTTTCATAGGGGGAAATGTGTAGAAAAATTAAACTATATAATATGAAACCATAGGATGTGTGTGTTAGAGTTGAATTAACTGCCCATATTGTACAATCCTATTCTCTAGTAACTATTGGTAAATAGAGTCCTTTTAAAGGTGATCAGGATAAAATGGGATCCTTAGGATGGGTCCTCACACACTCTTAAATCCTTGTGAAAAGAATAAATGTAGAAACAGGTGTATCCTTGGTAGCTATGAGCACCACTGGACTGAAGCAGTACCAGTCACTCACCTGAATGAGCATTGCACCATCTAGCCTAGTCCTTATAGCTATTTAGCTGTCTCTTTGGGCAGCCCCTGTGCTTCCTGAGCAATGCTTGGGAGTTTCCTGCCCCCTCACCACCACCATAATGGGAAGAAATGAAGACACAGAGACTTTCATAGAGGAAGATTGATATGATGAGCCCTGGGAAGTAAAAGCCAGCTACAAGCCCAGGAAAGAATCTGGAGCATAATGTCCCTACAGTCCTCAGAAGGAACCACCCTGACAACTTATTTCAAATTTTGATCTTCAAAAATGTCTAAAACTTATGCATTCCTGGTTTTTAGCCTCCCCCAGTGTAGGGAACTTTGTGTCTATTACACTAACGTAGAAGACAGCTGCTAACCAAATGTTCAGGGAAGGTCTTTCTGAGGAGGTGATCTTGTAAGCAGAGACTAAAGGCAAGAATCATCCTGGCATATGTCTGGAACAGAGTATTTTAGACAAATGGAGTGACAAAGCAAGTATTTCAAAGGAGAATGTATTCAGTGTGCTTGTGGACAGAAAGGAAGAATGTTGCTGTGGCAGGATTTAGTGAACCAAGGTCAAAAGGATGCTGGGTTGTGAGGGCAGATATTAGGCCAATGGGCCAAGATGAAAAGTTTGGACATTAGTCCTAGTACAATGGGCAGCTATGCGAGGTCTGTAAATGGTGAAATCATGTGATCTTATGTGTTCTTTCATTCATCTGCTGAATAAAGAATGATCTAGTTCAGAGGTTTCCAAACTTAGACAAACCATTATCCCCTTTTCAGAAAAAAAATAAATCAGCAAATTTATGGAAATAATCCTTCTTTAAGAGAAACATGAGACACCCTCAATTTCACACACAAGAGTCCGACTAAAGTCAATCCCCCTTCCACCACAGTCAGGTATCAGCCACTTGGGGAAAGACTTGTCTTAGGGAGACAAGCAAGGAGATCACAGATGCAAGGCTAGGCTGTCATTGGTAGCACAGAGGCATGGGGCTTTGGAGGATACTAGTGGAGAGGAAAGAAGAAGCAACCTTATTTATAGTAAAAAATTAAAAATTCCTTTCTTCTCATTCTCCTGATTCTGGATGATGTAAGTAATTCCCAAGACTCTGTGTGGTGCCAACTATGTTCCAATCATTAGCAATTTGACAACCTAGCCAACCTCTATCCAGACTTCCAGAATTGTTTTTCAACTACCTAGAAATTCAAATGAACGTGTCCAAACCCATCCACTCAAGCTCACCTCCAAACTTACGCATGCTCCCACATTCTATAATGCAGATATTGGTGTGACCATCCACATGACCTCTTTGGCTCTCATCTGCTGCTCTGTTACACACACATTTCCTCCTAATTGGCTGTAATAACTATTACTATGAAGAATTAAAGAAAAGGAAACGGTAGGAATATGGATTTTCAACAGCATTAATGATTTAGCTGAAATTAAAAATCCTCTTTTTAAGATATTATTCTAGGTTATGTGAAATATTTTAAGGTTATCTGTAATATTTAGTGGCTAAGATATTTTGCTCATGAGAGCATAACTTTCCTAAGGGAGAAGAGATAAATTGAAAATGCAGGGGAAAAAATATCTAGAGTCAAACATTTATGTATACTCTTTATCACTTATCATTTTTCTTGGCTAATGTCTCATTTGGCACCTTTGTGTCTGTTTTGTGTCTATTAACTGACTATAAGAACCAGTATAATTACTTCCCACATACTTGGGATATTTCAGTGTAAATAAAATGCAAATTCCTTCAATAAATGTGTCAGGGAGGAAATAAATAGAATCAAATAGAATATCTAATATATTCTGACCAACTAGATTTCTACTCCAATGTAAAATGATCATTTAATATTTGGATATATAAAACTATTATTCACTACATTATCAAAACAAAGAGAAGGCATACAATCATTGATAAAGATGCCAAAAAATATTGAGGAAATCCAAATTTTATAGTGAAAATACTAAAATATTAAGCAACTTGAAATCTTTGACTTGTTTAATTACATTTGTTATATGTTCCTCATCAGTGTAATTCTAGAGTGAAGAATTTCCAAAGCTCTTACTTTCTGAAATTATTTTCCATTTTTAAGAGATAATACAACTATTTTTTCAGTTATAAATAGCATGAAGGAACATGATTTGAAATAGAATTTTATTTGAAATCAACTTAAAAGTTTATACTTTCATATTTTGTGTGTATATTTTTGCTCATGGCCTTAATTTTTTGGTTTACAGATTTAAATCAGAACTGCAATTTCCAAGAATAACTATGTGAAGTACACCTGTTCTGGAAATAGTGCTAGGCTCAACAATCAAGGGTGCCATATGAAAGCTGGTGTTTCTTTCTTTTAAAAGAAACTATCAAATCAAACTGACCACATCTAATTGGCACACAGTCATAGCCACCCCTGCCATTTCTTGCTGCTTCCACATCATTGAGTAAATTCTGGCATCCGTGGGTCACTCCAAAGTCTTTGGGAACTTTTCTGCAGAGAAGTTAACAGATCTTATATTTATGTTTATGTTTTTTAGTGTAAAACTGATTTGCCAGAAATCTATTTCTGTATCACTGTCATCCCATTGTTCATCAATTGCTCGAGCGGGCACCAGTGACGTCTCCATTCATCCCTGTTGCATGATAGTGTAGCCCAATGGCATCTGCTTGCTCCAGGAACATGAAGAGCACGTTTGTTGTTGTTACTGCTTTTGGCATATTGAATACGTCATGGGTAGCTTGCCAGGCTCTGCCGTACGGGTGGGATATCTCAGTAGCTTGCCAGGCTCTCCGAGAGGGGTGGAGGCTTTGAGCTTATATAGCTGACCCAGAGGTGGTTTGTGGGTGTGCCTCCCACATACCTAACTTTTGGTCATTTAATTTCTTGGTAAACTTGGCCCCAGGTTGTTGGGGTCTGGCCAAAGGCACAGCAGCAATTATGGGGTATCTGCAAGTCTGAGGGCATCATCAGGCTGCTGATGTACTTGCCCCACAGGTAGAGGTTGACCTGCAGGCAACACCATACCCCAAAATCTATTTCTGTTTTTTGTTTTTGTTTTTGCTTTTTGGGTCACACCTGTGATACACAGGGGTTACTCCTGGCTCTGCACTCAGGAATTACTCCTGGCGATGCTCAGAGGACTATGTGGAATGCTAGGAATTGAACCTGGGTTGGCCATGTGCAAGGCAAGTGCCCTCCCTACCCGCTGTGCTATTGCTCCAGTCCCCCAAAATCTATTTCTAGGCCATGCAGTCACAAAGTTTTAGTAGTGAAGAGTTTGATCACCCAATCTAACCGAGCGGTTTTCAATCCTGGCTTCACATTAGAATAATAGTGTTAATAATGAAAAACCAAATTAGGCTAAGGAGATACTACAGGGTAAGAGGCCTGCCTTACATGTAACCAATTCCAGTTAGATTCTAAGCACTGATTCCCCAAGCATGACCAACAGTGATCATTGAGCACAGAATCAAGAGTAAAGCCTAAACTTGTCAGGGTATAGCCCAAACACTGCTTCCCCCTCTACCTCCCGACTCCCTCCTCAGACTACCCCTCTGCCCCCAACACACAAACAAAGACGTGTTTGGGAGTGGGACAGATAGTTCAGGGTTTAAGGCCCTTGTCTTGCATTTAGCCAACACTAGTTAAATCCTAGCTTCACATATGATTTGCTCTGCCAAGAATGAGCACAGAAAGAAGAGTAAGCCCTGTTCTCTCCTGATGTGCTCTATCCCAAAAATCTAAACATTATTTTAAATTTTATTATTATTTTTTTAATTTTATTTTTTTATTGAATCACCTTGTGGGAAGTTACAAAAGTTTCAGGTTTAAGTCTCAGTTATACAATGCTCAAACACCCATCCCTTCACCAGTGCACATATTCCACCACCAAGGATCACGGTATACCTCCCCCTTCCCCCCACCTCCCCAGCCCCCCACCCCGCATGTGTAACTGGTAAATTTCAATTTACTTTCACTTTACTTTGATTACATTCAATATTTCAACAAAAAATTCACTATCATTAATTTGGAGTTCCTCCCCCCTAAAGTCGACCTGCTGAAAAGAAAGCATTTGGTAATTTGTTTTCCATTGCTGAGAATGAAGAGATATGAGGTCAGGAGGCCGCACTAGCAGCCACACAGTCTTGGATTTCTGTATTTCAGTATTTTACTAAAATCTAAACATTATTCCTCCAAAAATACACTATACTTTTTATGTCAGACACCAGGCAGAACAAGATAGTGACTGCTAATGAGGGAAAGCAAATGAGGAGAGTTTTATGATTGTCCCAACATACTCCCTGGAAAGACTTCCTAGGATATTTAAAAAAAAAAAAAAGCAAATATGAGTGCTCTCTGTTTTGAGAAATGAAATTGGAAGTCTGAAAAGCCAAGGAAGGTAAAGTTTTTCAAGTAGATCATAAGATACATGAAGGCTTCACAGAGAGATGTTATAGAAATGTACCCACATCTAAATCTGTAACTAAGTGGGAAGTAGTGTTTGGGCCATACCCTGATACGCTTAGGCCTTATTCCTGACTCTGCTCAGTGATCACTCCTGGTCATACCTGGGGATCTACATGCAGTGTTCAAGATCTAACTAAATGTGGCTAGAACCAATTCCTAGACAAGTGAGAAAACTGCTAAGGGGAATAATTCTTATAGTTATCTCAAGGTTGGAAATAGCTCCTATTCCTGTCAACCATAGTTAACAACATTGAGTTTCATGGTCCATCAGCAGAGAAATGAGTTAAATATTACTGTAGATACTACTTCTGGTTTTACTTAACATTTTTAAAAGTAAGAAAAGTATCAAAATGTTCAAGGAATACAGCTCCATCTAATAATTACCAAGAATATAAGAATTTAAAAGTACTCTATACCCAACAAAGTAAAATTCAAAATCCCTGGAATTCTACCCAAAATTATCAAATAAATAGAAAAATAAAACTAATGCAACCCATAGTAAAGTCAATAAAAACCCACCTAGAAAAGACAAGAGATATTAGAATTAGTATTTATATAGGTACTGTCACTGTCACTGTCACCGTCATCCTGTTGTTCATCAATTTGCTTGAGCAGATGCCAGTAATGTCTCCACTCATCCCTGAAGCTTGCTAGTGTAGACCGATGGCATATTGGGGGTTCTTTCAGGGTCAGGGGAATGAGGACTGACATTGTTACAAATACATAGGTACTAAAAATATTAATTTAGCTATATTCTATATGCTCAAGAAAGTGGATAAAAGACTAAATATGCTTTAAAATGAAAAAAGAAAGTAAAATTGAACTCAAATAAAACTTCTAGATATTAAAACTATAAATTTGAAATAAAATATATACTGGACAGAATTAATAGTAGATAGTGTATTTAGACATTGGAAAAATGTATTAGTAAGTTTGAAGACATAGCAATAGAAATTATTCATAATGAAACCCTTTGAGCAAAATGAATTTTTAAGAGAGCAAAAACATTTAAAACACAGCAAAAAAGAAATTTTTATTGTTTTTTATTTTTTATTACTTCATCATGTGATACAGTAACAAAAATGTTATGTTTGAACTTCAATCATGCGGTCATCCAACTCCCATCCCTTCGCCAGTGCACATTTTCCACCACCAAAGTACCCAGTATTCTCCCTCCTCCCCGCCCCCCGACCATTCCATACCTCTCCCTGCTTGTGTAGCAGACAATTTGCAAGGCATTCTTTCTCTACTTTAGTTACCTTCAATATTTCGAGACCAGTCCTACCTCCCCTCATATCTGCCAAAAATGCAATTGCTAGACAATGTGTTTTATATTGCTTGTATGGATATAATATAATGTTGTGCGGCCACAAAAGCTTTTGGAATTCTAAAATTTTAATAATTAGGGTATGAATAAATTACTGCCGCAGTTTGCCCGTGTCTGAGATTCCTGTGTGTGTCTCTGGATCATGGCTATGTGGGAGCTGGTGTTTCTTGCTTACTTCTAGAAAATGGCTACTGCTGGCGCTCTTAGAGAGAGGTGGTGGGACGCACCTACCCCCGTCTGGAGTGACCCAGTGGAGAAGGCCTATTGCAAAGTCCCGGGCCATCTCTGCCGCAAGTTACTCAGGTCCAAGATATCTGTGTGTGTCCGCAAAAAAGAAATTTAAATGACATTGAAAATTTTAAAAATAGAATGTTAAGGAGCCCCAGCAGAGATGTACCTGAAATCCCTGTTGGAAAGTAGTAGAGACAAAAATATATACTTGAAGAAATAATGACTTAAATTTTTCTAAACATGTTGAAGGCCATAAAATCACAATTCCAAGAAGCTTAAGCTAACTGCAAGCATGAGAGACAAAATCAATACACAGTGCCACCAAGTTACGTAAAACTGGTAATGAAGAAAAAATCTTCAAAACAGCCTGAACAAAAACATCATAAAGTTACAACATCTCCTGTAGATTATACATGCCCAGTCCCTTATAGCCCGCCCTTGGGAAACTACAGGAGACAGAGTCTAGAATGTTTTGACCTAGAGAACATAAGACTTACATCTAAAGTAGACTTGTCTCAGAATGCAAAGATGGAATACCTAAAGTGCATTACGGATTTTTTCCTTATGTATGGAGGGAGTGTGAAGTGAGCAAAGCACTTACTTCAGACCTTTACTTCAAGGGGAAATTTCAAAGAAACTTCCCCCAAAGAAACTTCCCCCCAAAATTCAGTGTCAATTCAATATGATTGAGACAAATAATATTTTACTGTAATCTTTCTCATCAAAATGAATGTAAGAAAATCCATGAAGAACAAAAGATCAGAAATTTGAAAATAGACAGGCTCTGCCTTTTTACTTGTCTGACTGATCTCAGTCCCTATAATTCCCTGCCATTGAGAAAGATTCCTGAAATTCTACAAGCTTTTCATTCTTATCTCCTTCTGCACTGCCAGCATTAACTCAACCTTGCACACACCATGGCTACAATTTCATTTTGATGCCTAGGCAAGAAACCTCTAAAGCCATCTCCTCCTTCCTTATTACTCTGTACTTCACTCTCCCCTACTAGAGTCAGAATTATTTTCTTCAAATGCAGATGATATTTTTAAAGGGTTTCCGTCTGTGTCACAAAGTTTTATCAAGAAACTGAATTGTATATCTTCTCAAGTGTATATATCTGTCAATAATTATCTCATTATATAATGATATCAAATCCATATCAAAATTACTTCAATTAATTTTTAAATGTGCCATGAGTTTATTAACTAAAAAAAAAACTACAGTACTTGAATTGGAGTTATCTTCTTACTAATTTAGTATATCTTCTGTAATTTTTCTATGCATACTTTTCAAACTGAGGTTATATAAATATAAAATATAACTGTTAACTTTTTTTTCACCAAACATTCAATTATTTTTTCATGATATAAAGATATTATTAACTGCTTTTGCTCACTTCCCCTAAATTTGTTTACACATTAATTTTGGCAAAACAATTAAAAAGGCTTTTAAAGAAAGTGAAATATAAAAGCATTCATAATAAAATAATAAAAAGACAACAAAAATTAAAATTTGCTTACTAATAGAGATTTTTGTTTTAATGAAGTGATTGTGTTGCTATGGTTGCAAGTTTGCATTGGCGTTTTCGCTAGGAAACAGAGTGGTCTGAACATTCCTCCTACTTTGCACATCTGCCCACATGCTCCAGACAGGGATTTGGTAACCTGGCTCCCAGCCCTTGCCTCCTCCACCACCCTAGCAAGAGAACATTTTTTCAGTTCTTCTCAGTAAGTCAGAACTCCTCTGAGACTTAAAATTAATCTCAGAAACTCCCATAAGACTACTCAGAAATGCATGTTGTCAAACCACAGGACACTAATCAACTTCTTTTGTGAGGATCAGTAATATCTTTACCCTGTTGGCATGATCTTGTACATTCTTAAGATCACTGTAAGATAAGTGTTTTATTTTAACAATAACTTTCAAAAATGCATTTTGAAATAACTGAAACACTAAAGATTCCCACATTAAAAGCCTGGGTGTTTCTCTTAAAGCAATCCTTACAAATATTTATATATATATAAAAACTTAGGACAGGTCAGTCAGACTCAGACTGACTCTCCTAAGTTCATGTATTTATTCCTCTTTTTTTCTCCACTGCTCTCTTTCACATACACTCTCCTTACCATTTTTCTCTTGTAACATTTATATCCATCATCCAAGTTTGTGTCTCTAAAATTGGATTCTCAGATCTAATCATTGAAATGTCTCCTAAGAAGTAAAAGAGCAATAGTCAAAATATTCCCAAGATTGGGCCTCTTGAGGACTGGTCCAATGACAATTGAAACTGGTCCTCCTCGAGTGTGGGAAGAACTGACAACTACTTCCTTGATTCAGGCTTTCATCATTTTTTTTCCCTTTTACTTTTTAATTAAGTCACTTGAGATACACAGTTACAAAGTTGTTCATGACTAAGATTCAGTCATATAATGTTCCAACACCTGTCCCTTCACCAGTGTACATTTTCCCACCACCAATGTCCCAGTTTCCCTCCCTGACCTTCCTCTATGGACTGTTCTTCTCGCTCTCTCTCTCTCCCTTTTGGGCATTATGGTTTGTAACACAGATAGTGAAAGCTTATCATGTATATCCCTTTACCTACTTTTAAAATTCAGTTCTTGATGGAAATAACAACTGGTCCAGCCTTTTTGGAAAACAATATGGGCATTCCTCAAAAAACTAGAAATTGAGCTCCCATTTGACCCAGCAATACTGGGTCATTGGAATATTGGAATATACCCTCGGGGACCAAAATCACACAGCAAAAGTACCATATGCACTTATATGTTTGTTGCAGCACTAATCATAATAGCCAGAATATGGAAACAACCCTAGTGCTCTAGAACAGATGACTGGTTAAAGAAACTATGTCATATCTACACAATGGAATACTATGCAGCTGTCAGGAAAAATTAAGTCATAATATATGTCTATAAATGGATGGACATGGAGATTATCATGCTGAGTGAAATGAGCCAGAAGGAGAGAGAAAGACATAGAATGACTGCATTCATTTGTGGTATATATTTAAAAAATAGTATGAGACTGATGTCCAAGGCCAGGTAAAACAGGGGCCAGGGAAACTGGTCAATGGTTGGAAACTTGACAGAAGTTGTTAAGGCGGGATCGGAGGGGGTGCAGCAAAGGGCACTTAGGATAGCAAAGGGACCAGTATAACAATAATAGTGGGAAATGATCATGTTTTCATCATTTCTAACTGGTCTCCATTCCTATGCCCCCATTCCAATTTCTCTCTATATGCCAACTTGAGTGGTTGGTAAACACATACACATACACATACACACACGCAAAAAACACTCACACACAAAAACACACACATCATTACCTTGTCACACTAAATTTCCATTTATTCCCAGATCCACTGATGTACCACATTTTCTAATATCACCATACCGTTGAACAATAACCCTTAACCCTTGTCCCTCTTGTTCACTCCATCCCCAGCTAATGGTATCAAATTATAATTATATAGTTTCAAGACTTCGCATCCTTCTTAAGTTCAAATTGCCCTATGTCTCTTACCTTCCACTGTCTCCGGTATTTGCAGCTAAATTTATTTATAACTGTGAATTGGAATTCTCTGCAGTTGTGGTTTCATGTTGGATGCCATCAAGAAACTAAACACTTAAATCAGTGATCCACATGTTTTAAAAATATGTTAATGCTTAGCACTGTAGAGCTTAGGTCCAAAAAGAGATGAATAATTGTTGCCTCCTTGGATCACCACACTTTGAAAGCTCTGTGCGCTTTTGGATACATCATGGCATCAGTTTGCTCTCTATCAGTAGCATTGCCCCATTCTGGTGCTCTAAACAAGATGCTTTTGAAGTGCAATAGCTGCATAAAGTCTGATTGCCCAAGTGATGCACATGTGCATGGTGGTTTTAATGCTCCCTCACGGTGGTCCACTCCTTCTCTAGGCACAGCTGAGCAATGAACTAAGGGCTGTTCAACCCAAATACAGTGTACTTCTGCTCTATGATATGTCCTTAATAAGTTATTTCCCCTTTCTTGGTCTCAGTGATCTCATCTGTAGAACTAGTGAGCTAGACAAGATTGATGTTTCTACAGCTGAGATCCACTGTTGGCATCATAGTTACCCCACAGATGTTTCTTGGCAATGTAAACCCTCAGGCTGTTGTCCATTCTACTGAATCATGCCCCTTAGCAGGAGTGGAAGGAGATGGATAGGGGAGGGGTTTAGAGAGTGAGAAAGAGCCAAAGTCAACAGTTTTGATAACTTCTCAGGTACTTATTATAATTACTAAAATTTGGAACCCACTAAAGCAGTTAATCTCAAAAGTAGTAGTTACCTATCACACTTCACCACATGATGCTAGTTTAGTATATGTTGTGAGATATGTAGTAAGTGAAAATTATTATTTTTAAACTATTAAGATTTAGAATTGGCTACAGATCCAGGAGTTATATGTGAGTATTACAAGGTGACCCCCAAAACAAAGAATAAGTAAAATATATTTGGTACTGAAGAGATAGTACAGTGGGTAGGGTGCTTGCCTTGCATGTAATCAACCTAGGTTTGATCCCCAGCATCTCCTATGGTCCTCTGTGCACCATGAGGAGTAAATCCTGAGTTCAGAAACAGGAATAAGCCTTGAGCATGTCCGGTGTAACCCCCAAAACAAAGCAAAACAACTTAGAATCGGTGAGGGCCAGAGAGATGGTACAGTGGATAAGACACTAGTCTTGTATGAAGCCAAGCCAGATTGGATCTGTAGAACCCCACGTGAGTTTGAGCCTGTGGGATGTCATCCCTGAATGCAGAGCCAGATGTAAGCCTTGAGCACAACCAGGTGTTATCCAAAAAAACAATAAAATAAATAAGTAAATCAAGTTTAGAATTGACAATATTTTACCTCAAGTACCCACATGGTTTTGTTATATTTCTTAAAAAAAAAACTTTATAGAGATAAAACTCACTTCCATTATATTCAGCCTGAAAGTAAAAAGTTATTCAGCTCATTGATTTTTAATATAATTGTAACATTATGCATCAGTTACCACTAATTCAAGACTATTCCTATTAGTCTAAAAAAAATCAATACTCCTAAATGATCACTTTTTTATTTCCCCTGCAACTCCTGGCAACCACTTACTGTCTGTAGAGATTTGTCTATTCTGAAATTTTAATTTTATTTCATTTTATTTTATTTACCAATTCCTTCACTAGCTCTCATTATATTTTTGATAATTTAACTTTTTATTTAAATTGAATCACAGTGAGAAACACAGAAAGCTGTTTATGATTGGGTTTAAGTGATACAATGTTCCAACACCCACCCCACCAATGACCCCAGTTTCCTTCCCACCATACTGCCCCACACACACAGCTTCCCCTACGGTAGGTAGTTTTCTTCTCTCTCTCTCCTCTCTCTCTCTCTCTCCTCTCTCTCTCTCTCTCTCTCTCTCTCTCCTTTTGGGCTTTATGATTTGCAATACAGATATTTCATTTTAACCACAGAATATGTAGTCTGACAATATGCTTCCAAGATTCATGCATGTTGGTTATAGGTATCCAAGATTCACTTTTTATATGGCCAAGTATTTTTTTATGAATATGCAGTGGTTTATTTACCTATGCATCCATTCAGAAACATTTTTTCTACTTTTAAAAATATTATGAATAATGCTGTTATAAACTTTCCTGTTGCATTGCTTTCTCTTATTTCTTTACGTAGTTTCTTTCTTGTCTTTCAAAAGTCCATAATGCACAAGTTTTAATAAGTATCTTTTTTTGCCCTGCTTAGAATTTTTTCACACAAAAGTTCACACTAATGTGTGCTCATTAGTGCTCCTCATCAAATTTGGCAAGTTTTCTACCACCATTTCATCAAATAATGGTTACTTTTCTTTTTGATTTATCACTCCTTCCAGAACTCACATTATGTGATGCTGATATATTTGATGATGTCCCATAAATTTCTGAGGTTCTCTTTATTTTCTTTACTTTCTTTTTCTTCTGTTCTACAAACTAGATCATCTCAGTAATATGCTTTCTGATTTACTGATAGTTTTATTTTCCTACCAGTGAAAATTAATTGTTGATTTCCTATTGTGAATTTTTAAATTTTAGTTATTTTATTTTTTAACTGAATTTTTATTTGGTTCTTTTGTATAACTCCTCTTGATGTTGTTGATGAGTCTGCATTTCTGTACTTCGGTTCAATACTTTAAATGTGGTTTCCTTTGTACATTTGAACATATTTATGACTGCTAATTTAAAGTCTTTGTGGGGTAAATATAACATCTGTGCTTTCTCCAGAAAGTTTCTATTTACTCCCTTGTCCCTTGTGTATGGGACATATTTTGCTATCTCTCTATGCCATATTTTTTATTCTGTGTTTTTAAAATTATTTCTAGAGTCAATATATTTATTTATAGTTTTAGAGTCAAAATATTTAATTGAGTACTCTCTTTGCTAAGATTTGTTGCTTTTATTTTTATTGCTGTTGTTTATTTGATGACTTCCCTGTGAGAATTATATAAAATCCATATTTAATCCTATGCGGCCACTGAAGTCTCTTCTCTGTTAGCTTAATGAATGGTTAATAATTGAGCAGAGACTTCCTTGAACCAATAAGTCTCCCAGCTACCCTTGACCAGGGATTCTATGTGTGCATGGGTATTTAACTTCAACCCTGCTGCAGGTCATTTCCAGCTCTATTTTGCCTTTAATTCCTGCTAGCACAGTCTTAAAACCAACTGAAGATGAATTTAGAGACTTCCAAACCCTTCCTGAACATATGTGCAATTCAGTGCTTATATGATTCCCTCTAGATTTGTAGGAATATACCAGAGCTTTTAATTTTCTGGGCATGGGACCAGAGAGTCCTCCCACTGAAGGTCCTAAAGCCACTCACCGTGATACTTATCTGCCTTGTAGATTTAATACTTCAGTGCAAAGGCCAGCAATGATGTGCTGCTTGGGTTCAGCAATGCTGAGGGCCACCAGCGTTACATCTAGCAGTGCTCAGGAGCTGTGTGGTGCAGGGATGGATCTGGAACTTTCAGTCCTTTAATCTAGCTCTCTGGTCCTGAATATGTCAGGGCTTCTAAAAACCTGCTACAGACTTTAGATTTGTTGTTATTCCTTGTGTGTTTTGCAGCCAACCTTGGAATGTTGTAAGTATTGCTATTATTACTGAGATTTACTGTTTTGCTTGAATAAATACTCCTTGGATGACTCCAAGCTTTTAATTAATTTCCAGAATTCTAAAGAAGTCAAGAAGTCCATTTCGACAATTTTCATTGTTTACATGGAAAAAAAATGGACTACTGGAGATCTTTTCTCCACTATTTACTCCATGTGCCTTACTCCTGGTTTTGTTTTGTTTTATCTTATGGTCTTCTCTGAATTCTTGCCCCAATTATATGAAGACATAATTCCCAATTTTAAGATAGTTAAGCTGCCAGGAAATTATCAATAACTAATGACCAGAGATAGTCCTCAAATATATGCTACAGAGAAACATACATTCTTCTCCCAGGTTCTAGAAAAATCTTGCCCTGATAGTTTAAAGTGACAATGTCAATTTGTTAGCTGTTCCTCCTTCCTGATTCACTGTTTCCACTGTTGCATTCCTGTTTCAAAGGATCAGTCCCCCAAAAACTATCCACATTATAATAGTTCTTGTCACAAGCTCCTCTTCAGAGAGAAAATAGTGTTCACTCATGGGGAACTATCCATAGTGGTGGAATACATTAATTAAATCTAGAAATATTTAATGGGGGATTGGGTCACTAGCATATACCCATTATGTAACAGGGCAGACATTAAGGAGCGCTTTTTAAATATAATTATTTAAAAAACAGAAAAAATAGTTGACAGCATATGAACTTGTGGTGGAGGTGCTAGTGGAAGAGGGTCAGGGAGTAGGAAAGAGGATGTCTCTATATACACAATATCTTCACCTCCAGACAAGTGTTTATAACTAGAAAAAAAAGTGGTCTTCCAAGTACTAAGCTTATGGTGCAACTGAATGAGGTCTGGGTGTGTTCATTCTTGGTTGAGCTCTCAGATAATCACTAGTGGATCATGATAATAATTGTTATAATGCAAACATTAAAATAAGTTTCTGATATTGGTAGCTACCCATGCAAAATACTCATCATAGCTATTGAAATATAAGACTATTTTAACTAATGAAAGTTGCCACCTGATGGGAAAATGCTTCTGAATTGATTTTTCTTACAAAACTCCAGAAGGATATGGTGTTTGCCTAAATTGAATCGGATTTACATAAAGTAAATCCGATTTACTTTAGTATACAATGTGTGTCCTTAGACTTTCAAATGTTCTTTTCAGTACAAAAATTTCATTTGCAGTAACTTCCAATTGGAAGTTCCTATTGCTGTTCCAAGTAGCCATAGAAGGCATTAGCCAGTGAGATACGGGGTTTTACCTGGTGCTCATAGAAAACTTTCACCCAGAAATTTCTATCAAGAAATCTAATAATCAACTCTAGAAAGGTTTGAGTAAAAAGTGAAATATTTATATGATCTGAAGAGAATTGCCCCCATAGTTGGAAGCCTGTCTCATAAGCTGGGGAAGAAGTCAGCTAGAATAGAGAAGGGAACACTAAGACAATGATTGAGGAATCATTCAGGATGGGAGATGTGTGCTGAAAGATAAAGGATCTTGTCAAATGCTTTTTCTGCATCTATGGATATGATCATATGGTTTTTATCTTTACTTTTGTTGATGTGACGAATTATGTTGATTGATTTTCGAATGTTAAACCATCCTTGCATCCCTGGGATGAATCCCACTTGGTCATGGTGTATGATCTTTTTGATGAGTTGTTGGATTCTATTTGCTAGTATTTTGTTGAGAATCTTCGCATCCATCGGTGTTCATCAAGGATATTGGTCTATAGTTTTCTTTGTTAGTGGTGTCTTTGCTTTTGGTATTAGGGAGATATGTGCCTCGTAGAAACTGTTCGGAAGGGTTCCTGTCTTTTCAATTTCCTGGAAAAGCTTGAGGAGAACTGGCAACAATCTTCTTTGAATGCTTGGGAGAATTCACCAGTGAATCCGTCTGGACCTGGACTTTTGTTTTTGGGGAAACTTTTGATTACAGTTTCGATTTCCTTGATATTTATGGGCCTATTCAGGTATTTCACGTCTTCTTCGCTCAGTCTTGGGAGATTGTAGGAGTCAAGGAATTCATCCATTTCTTTTAGGTTCTCTTGTTTCGTGGCATACAGACTTTCAAAGTAGTCTCTGATGATCCTTTGAATCTCCTTGGTTTCTGTTGTGATGTCCCCCTTTTCATTTCTGATTCGGTTTATTAGGGTTTTCTCTCTTTCTTTCTTTGTGAGTCTTGTTAGCGGTTTATCAATCTTATTTATTTTCTCGAAGAACCAGCTCTTTGTTTCATTGATCTTATGGATTGTTTTTCGGGTTTCCATATCGTTAATTTCTGCTCTAAGTTTTATTATTTCTTTCCTTCGATCTGGTTTGGGTTCCTTTTGCTGGTCCTCTTCTAAGATCTTGAGCTGCGAAGTCAGGCTATCTATATAGGCCCTTTCTTCCTTTCTGAGGAAGGCTTGCAGAGCTATAAATTTTCCCCTTAACACAGCTTTAGCTGCGTCCCATAGGTTCTGGTAGCTTGTGTCTTCATTCTCATTTGTTTCGAGGTATCTCTTGATTTCTTCCTTGATTTCCTCCATGACCCACTCATTGTTCAATAGTGAGTTGTTTAATTTCCAAGTTTTTGATTTGGTTCTCCGAGTCTGTGTGTGATTAACTTCCATCTTCAGTGCATCATGGTCTGAAAAGATAGTTGAAACAATTTCTATCTTCCCAATTCTCTTAAGGTATAATTTGTGGCCCAGAACATGGTCTATTTTGGAAAACGTTCCGTGCTCGCTGGAAAAGAATGTGTATTCTTTCTTTTTGGGGTGTATAGCCTATTAGCCCTGTCTCCTCCATTTCTTCCTTCAGGGCCATCGTTTCCTTGCTGAGTGTTGTTCTTGTCGATCTATCCAGAGGTGATAAGGCAGTGTTGAAATCTCCAACTACTATCGTGGTGCTAGTTATGTCCTCCTTAAATTCTGTTAGGAGTTCTTTTAAGTATTTAGCTGGTCGTTCATTAGGTGCGTATACATTTAGGAGTATGATTTCTTCCTGTTGTACATATCCCTTGATGAATATAAAATGACCTTTGCTGTCCCTTCTGATCTTTTTCAGCCTGAAATCAATGCTATCGGATACTAGTATGGCCACCCCCGCTTTTTTTTTGAGGGGGCTGTTTGCTTGCAGGATTGTTTTCCATCCTTTGATTTTTAGTCTGTGTTTGTTCCGGCTATTCAGATGTGTTTCTTGTAGGCAGCAGAAAGTTGGGTTTAGTTTCCGAATCCAATTTGCCACTCTGTGCCTCTTGATTGGTGCATTTAGCCCGTTAACATTAAGAGAAATTATTGTCATTGGATTTTGTGCCATTTTTCTGTAGGGTCTGTTGTTCTTATAGGTCTTCAGCATGGAAAGTATTATGCTAAGTGAAATGAGTCAGAAAGAGAGAGACAGACATGGGAAGATTGCACTCATCTGTGGACTATAGAATAACAGACTATAAGACTAACACCCAAGAATAGTAGAAATAAGTACCAGGAGGTTGTCTCCATGGCTTGGAGTCTGATCTCTCATTCTGGGCAACTCAGAGAAGGAAACACCAAGTAAAATGTGATTGGAGGCCATGTGGGGGAAAGATGATGCGGGCCGAATATAGACTAGAGACTGAACACAATGGCCACTCAACACCTTTATTGCAAACCACAACACCTAATCAGAAAGAGAGAACAAAAAGGAATATCCTGCCATAGTGGCAGTGTGGGGTGGGGGGAGACAGGACTGGGGAGGGGGGGAAGGATGTTGGGTTTACTGGTGGTGGAGAATGGGCACTGGTGAAGGGATGGGTTATCAAACTTTGTAAGGGAGAAACATGAGCACAAAAATGTATAAATCTGTAACTGTACCCTCACGTTGACTCACTAATTAAAAATAAACTATTAAATTAAAAAATAAATAAATAAATAAATAAAGGTTTGGGCAGTTGCATGACCACTTCCTCAAAGATGGGTAAGAGATGATTTACCTACTAACAGGAAGCTTTATATCTACCACTGGTAGGAGATCTGTACTCTTTTGGTGGCAGACTTGGTGAAAACAATAGGTCTGGTTAAGAACTTGACACATAACCAAAGAGATAATACAAGGGATAATACAAGGGATAAGGCATTGTATGTGATCACTGATTGTGACCCTGGTTCAATCCCAGTATGGCATATGGTCCCCTGAGCACCACCAGAGATCACTTCTGAGCACACAGCCAAAAATAGACGCTGAACAATGCTTGGTGTAGCCCAAACATCACCCCTTCCCTCTGAAAAGAACACACACACACACACACACACACACACACACACCAATTTTTTTTAATTGTAAAGAATTGTTGAATCTACCATGTGGACTAAAACAAACAGTTTTATACAATCTATTAGTAACATCAAATCTAATCATAGAATAGTAGTGAAACCCTTTATCAAAAGTGATTTGCACTCACCGAGGCAGTTAATAAGAGCAACAAAGGTATGCATTTTCTGACCAAATATTTCATGGAAGAAATATATTCATTGACTCTAAGCTTGGGAAGTGCCCTGTACTAAATAGTAGTACTATACCCTAAAATCCCAATTTTATACAAGAGGAAACTGCCATTTGGGAAGGTATATAATATTTGATTGATTGAAGGAATGAATATTGTATGAATGAACTAATGAGAAAATGTGGCAGTTATTACTAAAGTCTCTTTCCAGTTTAAATGTCAACCAAAAGATGACATGGCTCAGGCTTATTTCTTCATTTACTTATTTGTGCTGGTTGCTGTTGGTTATCATTTATAAGTAGAACAATACAGATCAAAAACTTATAACAAAGCTATCTATATCTACCTGTTCCTAAGTCTCCACTTCAACAGACTGAGGTGCCCAAAGGAACAGTTTGGTATTCACCTTTCTGCCTTTTCTCTTTGCCTTTTCATGTTATGGGTACAAATATATCAAGATAAAGATGGGAAATCCTTAATAAAATATCTCAGCATAGCATAAGAGATTTTCTTTATTTAGTTTACTTTTAAATATGTTTACACATAAACACAGGCACTGTTTTTCCTTAAATAGAATTGTATGTTGGGATATTTTAGGAAAAGTTTTCAGTTTGTTTTTTAATTTCTTGTTTTTTGGTTTTTTGGGGGTACCATACCTACCTGTGCTGTGCTTTGGGCTTACTCCTGCCTCTGTGCTCAGGTGGTGCTCCTGATGGTGCTCTAGGGACCGTGTGCAGTGACAGTGAGAAAATTTGGATCATCTGTGTTCAGGGCAAGCACTAATCCATCTCTCCGGGCCCTCCCCATTTTAATGATAAATACTTTTTGAGTATTTCCTTCCATTTATTTCAACTACAGTGATTTACCATACTGTTAAAGATAGTTTATGCATGCATTGTTTCAAACCTTACTAAACAGCAGAGTGCCTGCTTCCCTCCACCGAAGTCCCAAAGGTCCCTCCCATCCACTTCCTCTTCACCCCAAGTAAAATTCAGTTCTCTGGACATACTAGTATTCTTATCTTTTTTACATATTTGTTCTTACCTAGTTGTTGCTTCCTTACTATGCATCTTTATATTCCAAATATGAAACAGATCATTGTATATCTATATCTCTCCTTCTAGTTGACTTTCTTCAGCATGATACCCTCCAGTGCTATCCATGTATTGGCAAATTTCTTTTGCTTTTCTTTTCTTTTTCTTTTTTGCTTCTCTTAAACTTCTATCTCCCTCCTTCATACCTCTCTACTCATCCTCTGTACTTTGCATATCAATGTAGCAGCAAGTAAGTATATATATATATATATATATATTAATGTTCGTAACTGTCAGATATATATTTCAAATTTGGCACAGTTTGTTTTACAAAAATGCATAGCTTTATTTCCTTCATTTGTTTGAATGAAGTCACATTTTTTAAGTGACTGATGAGGTTGCATTATAGTTTATTTAGCCTTTAAAGCCACTCTCTGGTCATTCCCTTTATTTTCAGTATTTTTTTCCCTATAGCAATTACTTTTATTTCCAGAGTATAAGATCCACAGAAGGCAATTAAGAGGTCAAAGAGCACATGACATTTTGGCTTTAAAAGGAAGGTATAACTAAATGACTTTCTTCAAAGTTTGTAAGTTTTATCAATACTTGCATGAGAAGCTCTTTCTTCATGTGTCTGTATCAATGGATTTTTTACATCCATCATATAGCAGTTCAAAGGAGAGAACTTTTTTCTGTTAGAATTCGGCTAGTTGTCTGAGCATCATGTAGTCTATTGACTATTAACCCTTCTAACTATTCAGAACATTTTCTCACTTTTCCTGTGCATTGTAGATATTAGTCACCTGAAGTGCAATATTGTTTTCTATCTTTCATTTGTCTTTTGGGTTTATAGTATCCTTTGTCTTGTAAAAAAAGTTTATATTAAATTATCTATTAAATATTTCTTTTACAGTTTCTGTGTTGCTTGTGTAGCTAGTAATCTATCTCCATTTCCCAAGATAAATAAAAAGTCTTCAAGATTTTTTCAGTAGGTTGCAATTTTTACACTAACCTCTTTATTCGAATTTTATTTTGCATGTAGTGTGAGGTAGAGATAACCTTATCTTCTGCCTGATAAAGTGGTTTCAGCCCCTACAATCAAATTTTCTTCCCTAAAGAACTGAATATATTTGTCACAGATGTACTATATTGTCTATTTAACCTATTTTTCTATTCTTATGTCAAAAGCATATTGACTTCTATGTGGATTATAGTAGTGTTCTATACCAGTAAATGAGACTATGGCATAGAGATTAAGCATACAAGCTAAGGAGCCAAAATACCTTGATTTAAATTCATACTATGCCATTTTTTAGCTTCATAGTACTCCTAAGATTCAGGTTTTAACCTCTAAAACTGAAAACAAGTCTATCTGTTAGAATTGAAGGCTAACAAAGTTAATGTTAATATAGACTATACAACAGCCTAGAATAGTACTCAATTGGTAACATTTATTCTTTTTAAAATTTTTTCTAAACTACTAGAAAATGTTCATTTTTCAATAATTTCTCATTCAAAAAACTCCTAAAGACAGACTTGAGGGTAGTTTGGAAAATGGAAACAATAGAGAAGGGATGGTGATGTTGGTGGTGGGATTGGTAATGGAATATTGAATGACTGTAACAAACCATCATGAACAACTTTTAAACTCTATTTAAACATGGTGTTTAAATAAAGTGTGTGTGGGAGGATCTCTAAAAAATCATTTGTATAAAAATAAAAAGAAAAGGCGCGGGCGAGGGAAGGGACGCCTCACCGCACTGAGCCAGGCACAGGGCCTAGGGCAGCAGCTGTCTCTCCCGCCAACCGAGTTCGGTAGCCTCCAGCCACTTCCCCCACCCCGGGCAGGTTGATGGCAAAGATGTGGCAGGCGAAGGAAGGAACGGAGCCATGATGGTTGGTCTAACTTGCAGTTTATTCCAATCTTCTCTCTATACACTCTCCATCCTCTCTACACCTTTCCGCCCCTATACACTTTCCCCCCTCACCTTCTCTCCCAACCCCTTTTATTGATCATGGCCCTTCTAAAGGGCGCAATACATTGATGTCACCAAAAGCACCAAAAGATCTTACAGGAAGAACATTGAGGCAACATAATTCTCTTGTATCTGCAGGCTGGCTAATCTAGGCCCCCGGAAAGAAGATACAAAAACAAAACGGAAGCCTTCTTTGGGCTGAAAGCACTCGCTCGGATTTACATCCCAAAGACCAGGCTGGGCTGCAGCCTGGAATCTACAATGTCAAATCAAACCTGGCTAGCACCTTAGATCTGCGGGGTCAAAGATCAGCTAGGTTTCTGTGACAAAAGGTTTCTGTGACAAAACTCCAGAAGGCAGCTGGAAAAGGGGAAATATTCCAACAATCATTTTCTTATTATTTCATTTTAGAATATGTTTGGGCTGGAGCGATAGTACAGCGGTTAGGGTATTTTCCTTGCACAAAGCTGACCCAGGTTCGATTCATCTGCCCCTCTCAGAGAACCTGACAAGCTACTTGTATCTCGCCCGCACAGCAGAGACTGGCAAGCTACCCGTGGCATATTAGATACGCCAAAAACAGTAACAAGTCTCACAATGGAGACGTTACTGGTGCCCGCTCAAGCAAATCGATGAGCAATGGGGTGACAGTAACAGTGACAGAATATGTTTGTTTTTTATGATAAATTACCTTACAGTAACATATATGCTATATTTTCATTTGTTCTTCAATTTGTTTGTCAGTAAGAACTTATAATTGGTTTCTGATATCTTCTGTCTCTGATATTTTTCTTATTCCTAGGTATGCTATTGATTTTTGTTTCTATTAATGTAAACTTTTATTTGATTATATTTTCAAGTACTTATTGAAATGTATCGAAAGACAATTGACATTTTGTATTTCTTCTTCTTCTTCTTCTTCTTCTTCTTCTTCTTCTTCTTCTTCTTCTTCTTCTTCTTCTTCTTCTTCTTCTTCTTCTTCTTCTTCTCCTCCTCCTCCTCCTCCTCCTCCTCCTCTTTCTTCTCCTCCACCTCCTCCTTTTCCTTCTCCTTCTTCTCCTTCTCCTCTTCTTCCTCCTCCTTATCCTCCTTCTCTTTCTTCTCTTCCTCCTCCTCCTCCTCCTTCTTCTCCTCCTCCTCCTCCTTTTTCTCCTCTTCCTCCTCCTCCTTCTCCTCCTCCTTTCCCTCCTCCTTCTTCCCATCTTCCTCCTTCTTTTCATCCTCTTTCTTCTCCTCCTCCCCCGCCTCCTCCTCATCATCATCATCATCCTAGGACTGGAAAAAGTTATAGTCATGCTAGTCAATGTTTGTCTTTTTCCCAAATGCTCAGAAATGTTCATAGACTTAGCCCTTCCACAAAGCTTGGGGGCTTTCTAATCTTTCCATAGGCTTTATCTAGCTCTAGGGTAATAATGGTAGTAATGGGGAAGAAAGTTCAGACCTCCGTTCTCCACAGGCTCTGAGTTCCAGCCTCCAGTTAGTCCAAGGGTTCTGTGTTTAAAGTACAGCCTGGTTTTGTGAATTCTGCATATATTTAAAGCTTCACTCATAGATATGTGTGTCCTCCTTGAAGGGGGCTTCCTCACATTACTTCTCCTCACCTGGTTCAACTCCATCACTTTGTAAAACAGCCTCTGCTGAGTTAATAAACCAGTAAATCCATGTGTGTGTGGTCTGGAGAGTGTCACAGACATTATTTAAAAATTTTAACATCTTTTTCTGGGAGATGGTTCTCTGCTGTCCTGGATCTTGAAAGGAAAACTGAAAGAACACGATAATTAACCTCAACCTGACAAAGTAGAGAATGTACTTTCTACCCATAAGAAGCTTTCAATAGAGAATTTGATTCCCGTGGTGTAATATACACAGATCTAGGAGAGGTAAAGCAACTCTAACTGGCAACTCTACCAGTGTCATGAGTCTAATGAGGTGTCATTGAAGAGTGAAACCTAGAATCAAATTACATAGTCAAATCTCTTAGTCTCAGTCCATTTTCTAAACTTAATATCAAATTTAGATCTTCCATTAATTCTGTGTGTTGCCTGATAATTTCTTTTTTGCTTTAAACTTAATCAATTAAATTGTTGATTTCTGCTGCTTATAGCCAGACACCTGATAAAGACAGACTATCAGAAACTGGTTTAGGAACTTTTGTTGGACGTATGAACTTCAGACCAAGTCAACATTATTGCTAAATCCAAGGTGATATGTTACACTAGTAGCTATAGCTATAGCTGGTTCTAAATAGACTTATTTTTATTATCAACACCCTAAATCCTAACCTACTGCACACACACGTTTATCTTCCAGTGGCTATAACATTTGTAGTAATCAACATTTCTTTCTTAAAATGCAGCCATATTAGATCATAAAAGTAAGGAAATCCAAGATTTCAGGTTACTTATTTTTCTCTTATTTTCATTTTAAGATAAGAGACAATTTTATAATAACACCCATGGGATACTACAGCTTTAATACAAGAATGGACAAAAAATTAAGATAATAAAATTCAGGTCGAAACTGTGTAAAGAAGTCTGGCAGAGGTTATTGGAGTAGTAAAAATTTTATTTGATCCACGCAATTTTTTACTAGCACACTTTTATTAAGATAATAATTCATTTAGTCCTCTCATTTTCACCCATATACCTTAGTCAATAGGGCAGAGCCTGGCAAGCTACCCGTGGTATACTCGATATACCAAAAATAGTAACAACAATGGTTCTCATTCCCCTGATCCTGAAAGATCCCCCAATACACCATTGGGCTACACTAGCACTCGACAGGAATGAATGGAGACGTTACTGGCATGTGCTCGAGCAAATCGATGAACAACGGGATGACAGTGACAGTGATACAGTGATACCTGAGTCAAGAAAACAGCGAGTGTTATATATTCATCGCAGCACTATTTACAATAGCCAGAATCTGGAAGAAAACCGAGTGCCCTAGAACACATGACTGGTTGAAGAAACTTTGGTACATCTATACAATGGAATACTATGCAGCTGTTAGAAAAAATGAGGTTATGAACTTTGCATATAAGTGGATCAGCATGGCAAGTATGCTAAGTGAAATGAGTCAGAAAGAGAGAGACAGACATAGAAAGATTGCACTCATCTGTGGAATATAGAATAACAGAGTAGGAGACTAACACGCAAGAATAGTAGAAATAAATACCAGGAGGTTGACTCCATGGCTTGGAAGCTGGCCTCACATTCTGGGGAGAGGGCAGCTCAGATAGAGAAGGGAACACCAAGTAAAATGTGGTTGGAGGCCACGAGGGGGAAGGGTGATGTGTGCTGAATGTAGACTAGAGACTGAACACAATGGCCACTCAACACCTTTATTGCAAACCACAACACCTAATTAGAGAGAGAACAAAAGGGAATATCCTGCCACAGTGGCAGGGTGGGGTGGGGGGAGATGGGATTGGGGGGTGGCAGGGATGCTGGGTTTATTGGTAGTGGAGAATGGGCACTGGTGAAGGGATGATGTTTCTTTCATACAATGTTTGAGAAGAACATTGTATGAGAGAAACAAGAGCACGAAAATGTATAAATCTGTAACTGTACCCTCACGGTGATTCACTAATTAAAAAATAAATAAATTTTAAAAAAAGAAAACAGCAAGTGTAGAAAAAATATTTCAGCACTAAAATTATAGAAAAATGAGAATACTTGACTTGTTCATTTCTCATGTGAAGTTTTCCACTATATTTCAGCACCTTAATATAAACTAAAAGACATAGTTTCTTAAAAGTGATTAATTTAATTAGTATACACAGACTATTTGTTTTTTTTAATTAATTAATTTTGTACGTATAGGGCACAAATACTGAAATAGGCTTCTTAAAAATATTTCCACTGACAACACTTTTTTACCAAAGAAATGCAACTTGGGTGGGTGCTGTCAAAAACACCTTTGATGCATTACATAGTTGATTTTAAATTAATTTTTGATTTGTGCATTCAGAAAGCTTTTACTATTGCAATTTTTTCATGAACCCCATATTCAATTACACAATCTCAATTATCATTGCAACATAAAGTTTAAGAAGGTAGGGAGTGGGGGTGGAGAGATAGTACAGCAGGTAGTGTATTTGCCTGCCATGCAGCCAACCAGTGTTCAATCCCAGCACCCCATATGGACTCCCCTGAACCCCTACAGAAGTACTCCCTGAGTATAGAGCTAGTAATAAGGCCCTAGCATTACTCCCCCTCCTGAAAAAAAGGTAGTACTAATGGAGAACATTTCTGTACACACTGACTTTCACTTTTAATCTCTTTTGGTTTGTTTTCAAGAAAACAATTTAAGAATTAATGATGGGGGCAAATTTAACCAACGTTTATCTTTGTCAATCTCATGAAAAAAATTTAAACTTTCTGCCTCATATAGAAAAACACGATTTTATTCAATTTTTTGGCCGTGTCAATTTGAACATATTAATTGTTTAATAATATTCTAATAATATTTTATGTATTCTGCTTCTCCCTTCATGGAGAGATTCGCCAAAGATATTCGAAACCAATGCATGTCCTTTGGTTGTCTATGTCTGTCTTCTTTGGAGAATTTGTCCTCTGTTCATCTTAGTATTTTTTCCTTTGTTTCTAGAACCAAACCGTAACCTGTCTTTCTGAAAGTGTTTATTCTGATTCTGGTCACTGTACCAAGGGCTTAATGGAAATTACCTCGTATTGTAGCAAGTCCAAGAGTAGTCTCTTATGTGACGTTTATAGAAGAATTGTTCAAGGAGACTGACAAGCAAGATACTTTATTGGAAAGGGCAGCAACACAAAGAGCAGCAGAGTAAAGAAATCCAGAGAGGACTGTTCTATCACACGACCTGAATCTCAGGACTTCTATGCTTTTCAACTGTCACAGTTCTGATTAGCTTGGTTGTGTTCATGTTTGACCTTGTCTGGAGTCCTTCCAGATGGCACGGGTATCCTTCAGTCAAGCTGAATTCTAACACAGTTTTGGGAAGTTTCTGGGAGACTTATCAGGACCTATTATAGGATGTCATGTCATCTTCTCCTCTTTTGATTCTCTACTGGGTTCTACTGGGAAGTTTTGGCAAGTGATTTTGGTGACAGTTGCTAGTTACAGTTGCTGTATGCATCATTAGACAACTAAGAGGTTATTTTGTGTTTGCCAAATGTGGATAATTTGGTCAGCTGTTCACTAACAATATGAGCCTCACAACTCTCTAAAGACAAGTATTACTGCCTACAATACTGCGCATCAAAAATAGAGAACGTTCCCATTACTGCCAAAAGTTCTTAATGGACAGCTCTAAGTCTAAGACACACAATTTTGGGACCTTGACAGTTTTCTCAGAAAATTGAAGCTATACATTGTATTTCTGTAATTAATATCCTGTTCAAATTATAAAATAATATTGAAATTTCTAATGATAGCAGGCTAGGTCTTAAGTCAATAATTTTACTGAAAATAAAGATATTTATTTGCTTTTTATGGATTACATTAAGTCCATAAAAGAAGTCTCATTTTTTCCAATGGCTTTTTTTTTTCTTGTCCTAAGGAGAGCAAATTGATGAGCAACAAGATGACAGTGACACAGTGATACAGTGAAGGACACAAAAATAGAAATAATCTTCATGATTCATAAATTCAAAAATAACATACAAATGGAATATATCACATTTGTATGTTATATACTATGGAAGTGGATAAATAGGGTTGTTTTCTCTTATTAAGGATTTTGGCAAGATGGCGTTGATGCCGCCCGAACCCCTTGCGCTCTCCAGAACCCGGATCACCATCTTGCCTTAGCGCGTAGCTCAACATACCAGGCATGAAATTCTACAGATGATCCCTGCTAGAACGCTACATGTGATTCCTGCTGGACATAGCTGCTGTTTTGCAAGATTTGGACAAAATGGAGTCGGCAGGCACATCACCTGCCCCGGCTGGGCCAAGTTGCAGTGTCATTGGACATAGAGCCACAGTGGCAGTGCACTCAGTGGCTCACCCACTGTGGGGTGCTGTCAGCCAAACACCAACCACTGGGTGACCTGGGACTTGGAGCAGGAGTTCAGCCTAGCACAGACCCTCAGCGATAGGGTCCTGCTCTGCCAGCTGCTCAACAATCTCTGGGCGCACTCCATCAACCTCAAAGAGATCAACCTGAGGCCACAAATGTCCCAAGTGCTGCCCAGAGATGCAGGCAGATGTGTGTTTGTCAGTGTGCAGATCATTACAACATGCCAACCAAAAGCTTACATTCAGTAGACTGGGAACACCTGTAGAGGCCACCCTAAAAGCCTCCATCCCTCTTGGAGAGCCCGGCAAGCTACTGAGAGTATCCTGCCCTCATGGCAGAGCCTGGCAAGCTACCCGTGGCATACTGAATATGCCAAAAACAGTAACAAGGACAGTCCTCATTCCCCTGACCCTGAAAGAGCCCCCAATACACCATCAGGCTACACTAGCATGAGACAGGAATGAATAGAAACATTACTGACTCCTGCTCGAGCAAATTGATAAACAACGGGATGACAGTGATACAGTGATACAGTGAAGGATTTTTAAAGAATTGAATTTTGAACAACCAAAGTGTTATGGAAAAGGCACTGCAATGAAGTTATAAGCTGCTTTCTAAAAGAGAGAATTTAAGCCCTGCTTATAGATAGCAAGTAAAATTACTTGTCTGAAACAGAAGGATGAAAGGAAGAATTTAAATATCTGGCTTTCTTTTTTTATTCAGTGCATTTTATGACAGCTGACTACATTTTCTGTCAAAACCGAATAAGGTCACTGTGAAAAAAAGGAAAATTGTAGATTAAACCTAACTTACTAATAATGTGAAATTTTTTAATAAAATATAAAGTAGAATTCAACAGTGCATTAGAAATTCATAATCAACATTGGAATAAAAAATTGGAGTATAAAATTTTTAGTATTGGAATTTAATATTTTTTAATATTAATTAATTTAAAATGGTTTTTTCTTTAAATATTATTTGCTATTTTTTTTTTTACTAAAGCATCATGATGTTCCAACATACAATGTTCCAACACCGATCAAGCCACTAGAATTCCCTCCACCAGTGTCCCTAGATTTCACCCCCAGCCTGTCATCTTAACAAGAACTTTTTTAAGTTTGTTTATTAAAGTTTGGATCTCATAATTTCAGTGTTGTTGACTTTGTGGTTTGGAATTTAGTTCTATTACTCTTTAACACAAATGTACCCTGACCTTTACTCCCTGTTTCTCTTCTGACTCTTCCCTCCACACACACTCCTCCCCCCCAACACACAAACTCAATGTCTTTCTTTCTCCCAATTCTTTAGGACCAATGATTATCTAGGTATCCTGCCTTTAAACCATTTCATTTCCTTATCCAGTTACTCTAAATACCACATATAAGTGATACCATCCTGTATGTATCCTTCTCTTTCTTGCCACAAATATTTTGCCCAGCACTTATTCTAAATAATAAATAAAACTAAAGAGATATGAGAAGTTAGGAAGATGGATTATGTGGGGAGGGACTCTTGCTGTACATCCTTTCGGAGAATCTAGGGGACGAAAACTCTACTAAATTATCTATACAAACTCTTCCTAAACACTCCATCTTAATGTGACCTGTCAAGTAAAGGTTAAGTGATACTCAGAAATTTCCCCAAAAACTCTGAAGGAGAAAACTAAGAGGGACTTTACTCAACAGAGTCTAGTCCTTTTCCACTTATTTTAAAAGTATTTTTCCTACTTAAACCATTTGTGCAGCTCAAGTTTAGGTTTTTCCTATCGGATCAAGGCATCTTGGTATTTCTATTTTCTTATCCTGCTTGTGGAGAACCTCTTATTTTTTTTCATTAAATCTAGAGATTGTTTCTTGACCGGTGGATTCATGGTTATAAAATAATCAGCAATGTATTTACCATCAAACCCTAGGTCAAATATGAAACTATTTAGATATGTCTCTGTGGTCTTCTCTGTCTTCTGTCTCTGTGGTCTACATAGATGGAACTTTTAAAGGAAACTTTAACTTAGTGTTTTCAAATAAACAAATAAATGTCAACAATTGCTTTAATTTTAGAAACCCATCATGACCTTTGTTTTCCAGAAAAAAAGTTCATTTTCTCAAAATGAAAGTTTAAATACCCACACAATTGTATTCAATACAGATTTTAAAAGCACACAACATCACTGATTTCAAGGCTACATTTTTTTTTTCTAGGTCTCTTTTTTTTACACAAAGGCAGAACTTCTATGTTGTAATATAATAGGAAACATCTCAGAAAAATCAGCCTCTAAGGTTATCCAAATTGCTAGTTTAACTTTGAATCAACTATTTTTCCTCAAATAGACTCCAGGGCACAATGAATCACAGGGGTTTATAGACCAAAGAAAATTTCAAAGTCGCAGATTGAAAACCTTCATTGATACAAATGATTTGTGGCACTTGGAAGAGGAGCATCTGTAAATACTTTACAAAATAATTTTCTTTGTTTAGCAGAGGAAGGCCAGATGATGCAATATCTAACTTCCAGCTGTGCTTCCCTCCTCTGGTAATTCAGTCTCTTGTAGTGCCTTTGGAAAGACTCCTGACCACTTACTGAGCAATTTTGATTGTGCACATAAACTTCAGCTCCCTGCTTATAAGGAAGTGGGAACAGAAACTGTAGGGGAGTGCATGTGTATCCACAAAGTAACAGCAAGATGGTTATCTTTCTCTTGGGCATTATTTTAAAAACACAAATAGTGCCAGAGGAAGTGGAAAATCAGAGGCCTTGGGAGATTCAGAATGAAGGAAATCCTTCCGCAGGATGAAGCTATACATCCCGTAGAAAGTACATAAACAGTGTTAAAAACTGGACACTGTGGAAACTCTGAAATTTTGCATTTTCCAAGCTTTTAAAACTATTCATCATTTTATTATGCCAAAATAGATGAGCTAATAAATTGGCTCCCAACATTTTGGAGATTAAATGACAAGAAGAGAGAAATTTCCTATATGAAACATAACTGAAATATTTAGTTGATTTAAACAGGCTTTTAACATTTAGAATTGATAATGTTATCAAGCCAAATGTTAAACAAAGCATAATAAGCAGTGTAGAGCAGAAATCTCTGTTTAAGGAACAATTTAATTGAAAAGGTGATGAATACTACAATTGTTTTATGTTGTGCAGACAAAAACAATGTCTAACAAGGTTTTTAGTTTCCAACTTGGTGTGGGGGGTACTGTTGTGGATCTGTGCCATTGTGTAGTCCTTGGCTGCTCAGAATGCAAAGATAGGCTTTTCCTTATTTCTGAAACTTTCCCTCTTGTGTTCTGGTATTATGAACATTAAAAGAAGAAAAGAGAGACTGGGGAGGGCTGGGGGAAGTCAGGGAGATAACTCAGAGGACTAGAGTACATGCCTGGGCCCCAGGTTTAAAATCTGGCACTGCATGGTCCTGAAGTACCATCACCAGGAGGAATGAACACAGCTGAAAAATATTTTTTTAAATAAAATAAGACTTATGGGGTCAGTAAGAGAGCATAGGAGTTAGGGCACATGCCTTGCATGTACAGAATGTGGGTTTGATCTCTGTACCACATGAACCCACACAAGCACTGCTGAGATGGCCCTGGTAGTCTTCAGCACCACAGCACCTGAGTGCTTTGGTGAGTACTTCCCCCAGCCCTTACTTTGAACCTCTGGCCTTAGCCACAAATCCTGAAGAGTGGACCCAGGTCCATTAGGCCCAAAATCATCATCATCATCATCACCACCATCATCATCATCATCATCATCATCATCACCATCATCATCATCATCACCATCATCATCATCATCACTGTCATCCTGTTGTTCATTGATTTGCTCAAGCAGGCGCCAGTAAGGTCTTCATCTGTCCCTGTCGCATGCTAGTGTAGCCCGATGGCATCTGCTTGCTCCAGGAACACAAAGAGCATGTCATTGCTACTGTTTTTGGCATATCAAATACGTCATGGTTAGCTTGCCAGGCTCTGCTGAATAGTAATAATAATAATAATAATAATGAAGAATAATAACTTTAGATAGTCTCTTCAACGGTTTTTCGTTGAGCCCTTTTGTTTTAATGTGCCCTGGAGACAGTCATGGATTTTGCCCTTTCCCACACATGCCCTTTGACCCCCACTGCATCAGGAACAGTAATACACACAAATACCAAGCTTCCAGAGTTATTTGCTCTTTGACCCAAAGAGCCAGGTAGGGCTTATTAGTTTGTTTACTGATTTCAGACTAGCCTGTGGTAACAGTGATGTGAAAAAGCCAATGAGCTCTGTGATCTTAATCCCACTTCCTTACCCGTCACTATCATATTTAAATCCCTTGAGGCCCTGGGGCTAGTTCAGGATGACCACAGGCTTGCTTAGTTTCCTTACATGTAGAAAGAACTACAAAGGAGGGATTCCTTCTGTGGGAAGAGAGCTTACAGAGGTCTGAACTTCATAACTGTGGACAATAGGAAATATGGAACTACGTAAGGATTTATTTAACATTATTGATACTCTGTACATAACAAACTCAACAAAGTCTGCAATTAGAATGATATAATAGATTTTATGTACTAGGCATTTTTTGACAGATACTGTAATTTCAGACTGGAGCGATAGCACAGCAGGTAGGGCGTTTGCGTTGCATCCGGCCAACTCGGGTTCAATTTCTCCGTCCCTCTCAGAGAGCCCAGCAAGCTACCAAGAGTATCCCACCCACACAGCAGAGCCTGGCAAGCTACCCATGGTGTATTCAATATGCCAAAAACAGTAACAACAAGTCTTGCAATGGAGACATTAGTGGTGCCCACTCGAGCAAATTGATGAACAACAGGATGACAGTGACAGTGCTACAGTGCTACTATAATTTCAAATGTAATCCAATATGTTGTAAAGAAAAATACTACCTGCAACTTCTTGGTGTTTTGAGTAAGTATATGCAAAATACTTAATGTGCAGGAAGAAGAGAGCAGCATGGAATGCCTTCAAGAGCATCGAAGAAGTGGTTAAGAGGATTAAGAGGACCTCTGACTCTGGGCACATCTTTTCAATTCCACCATTCTTCCTGTACTAACGTACACCTCAGAGACCTGGGCCCTATGAAAACAGGATGAGAATGCTATTTGAGTATCCCAAAGAGGAATCAAAAGAGCTGTGCTAGGGGTATCACATCTCACTCAAGTGAGAGAAGGAATCTGGAGTTCCAACCTCCGTCGACGGTCAAGAATCAGGGATGCTGTCTTGTTTGCCGAGACAACAAAAATCAGATGAGCCGGACATGTAATGTGATTTAGAGACGACCTCTGGACTAGAGCTGTTACCGACTGGATTCCATGGGACGTCAAAAGACCGCGTGGCCGCCCGCCCACCAATGAGATGGTCATACTTTGTCAATACTGTGAATGAACGGTTTGAGGCTCTTCCTGTTCCTGGAGCGAGCAGATACCATTGGGCTGCTCTAGCACGTGACAGGAACAAATGGAGACGTTACTGGCACCCGCTTGAGCAAATCGAAGATCAATGGGAAGACAAGTGATACAAGTGATACAAGTGATACAAGTGATATGCAAAATGCTGGGCACAGTGTTGTCTGAGCCCTCATTAGACCTTAAAACTTTTCCCTTTCAGATAAGCTTCAAATTCAATGCTGCTAAAAATACCTCCATTTCATTTTCTACACATTATAAACAGGTCTTGATCTACTACCTGTCTGAAATCCACTTCAGAATCTCACATAGGTGTCTCAAAAATCACATCTACAGAGAACCTCAATCTCAAATGTTTGGTTAAATGACCATTAAAAGTACAGATGGATTTATAGGTCTTGTCATAAATGTACTGAATCCAAAACTGAAGAAAGGGTCTAAGAATCCACATACATTTTTACCAAACTCCCTCCATGATTCACTAAAGTTGTAGCCCAGCATTTAGTGGGTGATACCACTAAATACCAATAAATACCACCCTTTTGTGAGAATGGACTTTGTACCAATCCAGGAGAGCAATAATAGACTCTTGTGCAATTGAGGAACTTTCTTTTTGTCCTCTTAAAGAAGGTAGATTTCCAAATGGGAACTGGGTAATTGTTTTTGCTAAAAAGGGGACTTTTGTAACCAAATAAATTTGGGGACTTCTAAAGCGTCAGAGTTATGACCCTTTCTTAACTTAAACTATGGGGAATAAAATGTGGTATATATCAATAGAACCTGTTCAACTCATTTTACTCTTATTTCTTAAAGTCATGCCCTCCTCTTTATGAATGACTAATTATTAAAATCTTGTTTCTTACAAGGACCACATGCCACTCAGTCAAGACTTTATTTGGTTGTAGAAGGAAGATTTTATTTAGTTATAGAAAGAAGAATACCTGCTCAAGATTTATTTCCTGCCTTTCATCATAAAATTAAAAATATATAATTTTATATATTTTTAAAATATATAAAACATATAAAAATATATAAAACAATATATAAAATATATAAAATATATTTTAATTTATATTTTAAAAATATATAAAACAATTTAAAAATTAAAAATATATAACAACAATTCTCTGGTAGCTTTAGAAACTAAAAGTCATGTAGCATATTTTGCTCAAGTGTAGCAATCTGTTCAACTATGTAGTCTAAATATATTTACTCTTTCTCCTTCTTCTAAGAGGACCATTTTGTTTTTCATTTAAATGGCATATTGTACTGTTGAGATGCATGGTGACCTCTGAGCAACTTTTGACAGGGTACAAATATTTAAAACCTAGAGTATAACTTTTTGCAGTATTTAATTTTTAGTATGCAGTAATTTCTGATGGTCACTTGAATAAAAATTAAAGTGGTGCAGGATAGGAGGATTATATCAAATCAAATGAAACCTCTTAATTTATATAGATAGGTGGGTCTATTTGTATTTTTACACTTATTTTTTATAAATACAAGAAGAACATAGGGCTTTATTATGCATATTTTCAGAATCTATTCCCCTCCAACTGCCTTGTAGGCTGTGAATTTCTGAGTTTCACAGTATCTCCATGACTACCTGAAAAATATCCCAAAGGCTGTGGAGCCTGCTTTTGTGGGCTGCTTTCTAGCCTGGTGCTGAACAAATTTATACTGCCAATGGAAGAGAGAGTATTTACACCATCAAGCCCTGTAGGGGGAGATGTTGAGCATTTATTGAAAGCTCAGCAATATTTCTGGCATTGGCTATAAACAAGATTTACCTTGGTATTGGCCAAACCCTCATACACACAGAGAACCATGGGTCATTTTCATCTCCCAAACCTCTTACTGTTATTCACCACTTATGACAACACCTTTTCATGGCAAAGTTTGGACTGGACCAGTAATGACTTTTGATTAACTCTACTTCCCTGTATGATTCATTAACCTTCATCAGCACCTCCCAACACAAAACTACTAGCACTAAATGAAGTTTCTCAATGATCCCAGAAAAAAGAATTATACCTCCCTATCATGAAAAAATTTCATCTTTCTCTAGGTCAGAGAAATAAATAGAAATAATCTTTGAAATAACCTTTCCAAACTTCACATTATTCATTTTAAGGTTCCTTAAGGAATTAAGTATGTAGCCTGTGGGGTCCGAAAGATTAGGAATTGGGGGTGGGAGTAGGGCAGAAAGATAGTACAGAGGGTAGGGAACTTGCCTTGTATGCAGCCTACCCAGGTTCTATCCCCAGCACCCTACAAAGTCCCCTATGCCCTGTCACAAATAATTTCTGAGTGTAGAGCCAGGAACAACCCCTGAGCATCTCTGTGTGACTACCTCCCACCAAAAAAAAAAAAAAAAGAAAGAAAGAAAAAGAAAACTCAGGAATCCTGAATCTTCTCTTTCCCATTTGTATGTCATTAAGAAAGTTGCTTAACCACTCTTGGTTTCCTTGTCTGTAAAATAGAAATATTAATAAGAGTGGATTTATTATTTGAATTAATAATTTGATTCAATAATTTCAAAATATTGTAATAGAGGCACTATTGGTTGAAGGCTTCAAGTTTCCAAATATAAAAAGAATAAATTGGGGACATGACATAAACCACAATGATTATAGTAAATAATACCAAAAAGTTTCTAGCTCCCCCCCATAAAAAATAAATGATAATTATATGTCATGTTGAAGGTATTAGCTAATACCTTTACATATTACAAAATGGTAGTAACCATTTTGTACAACTTAAAGTTATAAAATGTTATGTCAGTTGCATACAAAATGAATTGAGCACACAGTAAACAATTCACAAATTAATTTATATTAATATTCATAAAATACATGTTTTATATTCACAGGTCTATTGATAGCAAATTTTTATATACCCAAGATAAAGTTTGTTTCATAATACCACAGCTCTTATGCATGTCCTTCAAAAGCTACCCAGAAGATATATATTCTCTCTTCCACATCCTGGAAATAGTTGAGGAAACATCATATATATGCCTCCTTCCATATAGTAGAAAGCATCTAATATTTTTCTAATTTGTTTATCTCTAATTCCTTCAATCATTTTCCACATACTTTTTTCCCTATCACTATCTGTGGCATAGCTAGAAATATGTTTAAAAATCTCATTTTTTCTTCTTGGTCCACAGAAATATCCTCTATCCCAAGCTCCCTGGATGCTGGTGAAGGAGTAACGGACTGGGTTTTAGCAAATGAAAGAGGGCAAAACCGTATGTGCCGCTAGCCTGCCCATGGCCAATCCATCTCAGTTACTTCTCTAAAAATATAATAATTTGTCAATGATTCTCTTAAAAGTACTAACAATTTGTTTATCATCCAAATGCAATTCTTCAAAAGTGATCCAACTGAATATAAAATTTCAAATGTGACCTGGTCCCTATTGCCAGACCCTATGACCTGGCAATCTCTTTCATTTCCTGGATTTCTTTCTCTCAATTTTTGGCCACACTCAGCAGTACTCAGGGGTACTCTTGGATATTGCTTGGGTAGCCTGATTAAATGCCAAAGAGAGATCAAATGAACATCAGCCACGTGCAGAGGAAATGCTTTACTCCCTGTACTATCTCCCTAATCTTGGGTAACAGATTTTTATCAGAACTTTCCAAAGTTACCTTATATTTAGCAATCACATTGTGTGTAAACAGAAGCATTCATAACCCTTCAAACCACTATCAGCCCAAGAGTAACCACTATTCTGACTTCTAAAAGCAAATGTTTACTATCACCTATTTTTGTGGGGTTTTTTTTTTGCCTTTTTTGGGGGTCATACCTGGTGATGCACAGGGGTTACTCCTGGCTTTGCACTCAGGAATTACTCCTGGCTGTGCTCAGGGGACCATATGGGATGCTGGGAATCGAACCAGGGTCGACTTCGTGCAAGGCAAATGCTCTACCTGCTGTGCTATTGCTCCAGCCCCCATATTTTTGTGTTTTATATAAATAGAATCATTTAGTATGTGGTCCTTTTATTAATATTACTTTTGTGAGCTTCCTTAGTCTTGTCATATATGGCTGTTGTTGGTTCATTCTCATTACTGTATAATTTTTTAAGTAAATAAGGAGCCTCTTCATTTTCATGACAATATGTTAGATTAAAATATATTTCATTAACTTTAAAATAGTTTAATCTATTGACTTTTTCCATCTAGAGTCAGTACTTTTTATATTCTATTTAAGAAATTCTTAGCAACTTGAAGATTATGGAGTTGTTTTTTTGCACTTTCTTTTTTCAAACTTTATTGTCTAACTTTCCAAATCTAGAGTGACAGCTAACATGGAATTAAATTTGTGTATATGATGAGCATGATACACTTTTTTTCCGTTTATATATTGACCCAGTACCATTTATTACAAAGATTGTTCTTTTACTCACTGCATTGAGTGATTCCTTTTTCATAAATCAGGTAATATATCACTTCTATTTCTATTTTGCTTCTTTGGTGAAGTTGCTTCTCCTTTGCAAATACCACTGTTTTAGTAAGACTATTTCAGTCAGTCTTGACATGTTTGTTGTAATACATCATCCAACTTTATTCGCCTACTTTTAAAATGTCTTTGTTATTCCTTGTACTTTGTGTTTCCATTTATTCTCTAGAATTATCTGTTAAAGTCTTCCTGAAAGAAACTGTTGTACTTTGATTTGAAATTTTGCTGAATCCAAGGATTAACTGATTTCTTTACAAAGCTGAGTCTTCCAACCCATTAAACAAGTCTTTTCACCTACCTTTTTAAAGGAACTTTAAATTTTTTTCATATTGTTTTATGTTGGCATTAAATTCTTTTATGTATTTTGATAAATTTATTTATATATTTAATTTTTAATGTTATTATAAATAATATCTTTTAAAACTTTATTCTCTATTGCTAACATAAAAATATAATTGGTTTATCTTCTCTACATATACATTATTAAATTGCTAGCTATTTTGTAGGTTCTACTAGACCTTGTATATTTGCATCCATGTCATCTGGAAATAATGATAATTTTTTTCTTTCTATCTTCACTGAATGTTATCTTTTAGTTTTAAGTTCAAAATTCCAACTTGTTGAAGTAATTTTAAGTCATGTTTTTATAAAACAGAACACTATCTGTTTCTCAAGCAATTTATCATATTTGTGAGTGATAAACATGCACTCTATGGCTCACTCAAACCAGTGTCCAAAACAATCTTTTCACAAGAAAAATCTGAAACAAAGGCCTGGAGAATATCCCAAGAGACTTGAGATACAATAATTAGTATTTTTTGGATGCAGATATTCAACTCTCACTTGATTCATCTCTTTCTCATCCAGAAACCACCTCTTACTAGGATATCTTAAAATATTTTAATAAATCTTATTTTAAAACTCATTCAAACCATTGGGCCAACAATTCTCTCTCTCTCTTTAGACTAAAGAGACTCTGTGAAGAGTGAAAAACGTTTATTTGCTCCTTTTTTCTTCACGAATGTGTGCTGGCTTCTTTGTATTGGCCATTTCTCTTTATAAGAAATAGTAAAATATTTGGGGTTTGTTATTGTTGCTGCTGCTATTGTTTTTATCTGGATGTTTCTTCTTTTTCTCGGCCATACCCAGGTGCGCAGGGCTTAGTTTTGGCTCTGTCCTCTGGGATCACTCCTGATAGGATTCAAGAGACTATAAGGGGTGCCAGGTATTGAATCCAAGTCAATTTTATATAAGGCAAATGCCCCAATAATAAAACATCTTTTTAACAATTCACTCTGCCAACTTTCTGGTAGGCTATGTCCTTATGACTATTAAATTTTTATAAATCACTTCAATACTTTTTAGAACTTTTAAGACCATGAAAGTTCATTTCTAGCTTTCTGTCGTGCTGCCTACCCCCATTTTTCCAGAAATGACTGACAATCCTAAAATGCTGGCTCAAGTTACTCCAGTTCTATGTGTTATCTGTATGCTCCTGAGAGCATAAATTCCTTAAGGCAATTAGGAAATAATCTTACTATATCTTTACTTAGTGTTTTAGTCAGGGTCCAAGCAGGATACAGAATCCTGTCTTCACCACCAAAGAGAAAATATGAAGAGACTTTAACAGAAGGAATGCTTTTAGGGATATGGACAAAGTTAAGGAAATAAACAGATTTACAAAGCATCAGAGATGATAGGAAGTTAGTGAGACCCTAAATCAATGAGGGTGCCAGCAGGGTACATTAAACTGAGTGAGTGAGGAAAGGAACCATTCAGAAAACTATAAACAGTATTTCTTTTAATTATAGTTATCTCACTCTCTCAACTCGGCCCTCCCAACGATGTAGCACTGGAAACTTCTAAGATCCCAGGGAAAGGACGAATGAAGAGGTTACTGAGCCCGCTTGAGAAATCGACGATTAATGGGATTTCATGATCATGATCATGATAGTTATCTCAAGGAGTAATAATTCAGTATCTCCAGGCATCTTAAGATCAGGTGTGTAAAATGTCCTCTAAACTTGAATCAGTTTCTCAAACTGGACAGAACCTATCCTTCGAGTTACTCAAACTGGGGAAAGGAGAGGAAATGATGCAAGAACAAAGGAGTAATTATCTCTCTCCCTCTCTACTACCTCCACTCTCTTGATGACTCTTATTGTCTAAATCAATGTAGACAATAATGGAAAAGGAGTCCTGTTAAGCCTATATAGCCTCCCAGACAGGGTAGAATGGATAATGGAAACTAATCTATCGAGAAGAATGAGCACAGCTCATTAGGCTTCAAGGGACAAGAGGAGTAGCTATAGTAACTGGAGCTTTCTACTACAGATTAAAACAGGTGCTGGTGAAAAGCTGTTGATGTGGAGAAAGAGTCGTCAAAGCAGGAGGGTAGGGGTGTTACAGGGAAGAAACCCACTTTCTTATCAGCTTTCAATTTCCCATCAGTGTTTCCCATTGGCCATCCCCAACCAGAAACTAATGAGCAAAAGAATCTGGTATGAGTCATTTAAGCTTGCATCCTAAAACATCCTAAAATCCATGTTCATTTTACAGATTTAGGTTAAAAAATGGGCTGGAGCGATAGCACAGCAGGTAGGGCATTTGCCTTACATGCAGCCAACCTGGGTTCGATTCCTTCGCCCCTCTCAAAGAGCCCGGCAAGCTATCGAGAGTATCCCGCTCACATGGCAGAGCCTGACAAGTTCCCCATGGTGCATTCAATATGCCAAAAACAGTAACCGAAAGTCTCACAATGGAGACATTACTGGTGCTCGCTCGAGCAAATCAATGAGCAACGGGATGACAGTGATGACAGTGACAGTGATACTTGTTAAAAAAATAATTTTCTGCTCTAGAAAATGAGGAAATTTAATGGGAATTTTTAAAATTATCATCCTCAGTGTAATTGACTATGATCCTGACCACATAATATGCTCCTCTTTCCTATTTATCCTTTCTCTTAGGAAGCAGTTCACAAAGTTTGTTGTTTGTTGCTGTTGTTGTTGTTGTTGTTATTCTGCTGAAAGTATCTACCAGACCACTCTTAGTCACCCTAAGAGTCATCTGTATCAAACTGCCTAGAATCAAGAAAGCCTTTGTGCTTTTTGCTTAAGGACTCCTAAAGGTTTAACTTATTTTTTGTTTCATTTTTTATTTTAGGCTTTTTTCTTAAGAGGAGAGAGTTTGGCTTCGCATCTAGCTGTGCACAGGGCTTGTTCCTGACTGTGTACTCAAGGATGTCTCCTGGCAATGCTCAGGAGACATATGCAGTGCCAGAGCTCAGAACCAGGTCTATGATAAGTCAGGCAAACTTACCCAGGTACTGTTGCTCCAACTTAGTTCTCACTTCTTGGAAACAAGTTGTTATGACTTTCATATTTTCCACCTTAATTGTAAGTCTCTTCAGAGAGTCACTTCCTTTCTTGAGTAAAGAAGAAAGAGGGTGTAAAGAGGAAAACAAGGAAGAAAGGATATGAAACAGAAGAACTTGTGTTTCAAACTCTGACCCAGTGATAGTTGACTTCTTAGTCATCTTCTGAATATGAACTTGTAACCGCTAAGCTCACTAACAGACCCTTCTGAAGTCTCATTGGTTTTATTATTTCTGTTCTCCCTTACCATATTCATTTTATATCACAATGTCAGTAATTAATTTAAATGAGTGCCCCTTAAAGTTGAAATATTTTCTCTTCTGGGGTTTCTGATCATGAAGAAAACTTCCAAAACATTTTGAAATCAGTTTTCATAAAGCATCAAGTGTAATGTTATCTTCATTGACTATATTGTGACTCAAAAATAGAATGTAGTAATTTTAATCCTCTCTGTTTACCTAACTTCCAGTGTAACTAATAAACATTGGTAAAATATGTAGATGTGAATTTCTCAAGGCCATAGTAATTCCTCAGGGAATCTCAAATTTTTTAAATGACCTGAAACTGTATCTTTACCATGCTTTTTCATTGACTGGGGCCAGCTCACAGAAAGTTTGGGCTTTAAAATGGACATAGTTTGGGTCCTTTGGAAAAGTAGCTGGAACTAGTCAATTATGTTTTCTGAATCAAGAAAGCTAAGTGACATTCTTTCAAGAGCAGCACAATCAAAGTAATAGAATATCTAAGCCTAGAAAAGTTAAAAATTCACTTTAAACCATATGTGGGGGAAATGTCAATTCAATGTCTATTTGTAATTTTAAAAGAATCCTTATCAAGTAGGATTAGAACATACTTAAGTAGAGGAGAGCATGGAAAAGAGTAGTTCAATCTGATTGACTAATGCTAAAATTATTCTCCTTTAGGTAAAGATAAGTATACTTAACTTTACCTAAGGGAGTACTGGAGCAATAACACAGCAGGTAGGGCATTTGCCTTGCATGCAGCTGACCTGGGTTCGATTGTCTATCCCTCTTGGAGAGCCCGGCAAGCTACCGAGAGTATCCCACCCACACAGCAGAGCCTGGCAAGCTACCCCTGATGTATTCAATATGCCAAAAACAGTAACATGTCTCACAATGAAGACATTACTGGTGCTCACTCAAGCAAATGGATGAACAATGGGACAACAGTGCTACAGTGCTACAGGTAAAGATAAATATAGGAATATCTGTTTTGACCATTTTTAACAAGGTTATTAGCAATAGCAAAAGTCAGGAATTTTAAAGTAACTAATTGTATATGTCTGTGTAACATATAAATATATATACTATATATATTACACAGGGGCTGGAGCAATAGCACAGCGGGTAGGGCATTTGCCTTACACGCGGTCGACCTGGGTTTAATTCTTCTGCCCTCTCGGAGATCCCGGCAAGCTACTGAGAGTATCCCACCCTCACGGCAGAGCCTAGCAAGCTACCCGTGGAGTATTTGATATGCCAAAAACAGTAACAACAAGTTTCACAATGGAGACATTACCGGTGCCCATTTGAGCAAATCAGTGAGCAACGGGATGACAGTGATACAGTGATACAGTGATATATTACATTAAGGAATAACCAGACCAAATATTAAAATTAAAAGATGGTTTGGCAAGGTAGCTGGATATAAGATTAATAGGTAAAAGTCAACTAAATTATTTCACACCACTAAGAAAATATTAGTGAACAGGGTTGAGGATGTAACAGCACTAGTGCATCTCCTTCACACATGTAAAGTCCTTGTCTCAATCTCAAGAAATGTGTGTGTATCTTGTTTGTGTGTACATATATAATAGATCTTTAATAAAGTTTTATATATTGATCTTTAAGTCACTACATATATTTCTCAGCTTATTTCTAGCTACTACATTTTATTTATTTTAAAACACATACTTTTAAGGCTAATATGCAGTGATATGCCATGTTTTTAGATGAGAAATAGTATTGAAATCTGTTCATTTTTCACAGTAAAATTTTTCATAGAAGTTTGCAAGCTAAACACTATATGGAAGATCAAATATCTAAGGCTTTCCCATGCAGAGACAAGAAATTAGGATGATAAAGTTTTTACTTTCCCCCCCCCCTGGTTCTGTTTTTTGTTTGTTTGTTTTGTTTTTTAAATTAGCAAATCACCATGAGGGTACAGTAACAGATTTACACATTTTCCTGCTTGTGTTTCCCTCATACAATGTTCGAGCACCCCTCCCTCCACCAGTGTCCATTCTCCACCAACAGTGAACCCAGTATCCCTCCCACCACCACTCCCATCCCCCATCCACCCCCACCTCTGTGGCAGGGCATTCCCTTTTGTTCTTTCTCTCCTTTTGGGTGTTGTGGTCTGTAATAGGGGTATTGAGTGGCCATCATGTTCAATCTATAGTCTACTTTCAGCACGCATCTCCCCTCCTGAGCAGGTCCTCCAACCACAGTTAACATGATGTTCCCTTCTCTATCTGAGCTGCCTTTTCCCCCAGCATGTGAGGCCAGCTTCCAAGCCATGGAGCCAACCTTCTGGTACTTATTTCTACTATTCTTGGGTGGTAGTCTCCTACTCTGTTATTTTATATTCCACAGATGAGCGCAATCTTTCTATGTCCGTCTCTGTCTTTCTGACTCATTTCACTTAGCATGATACTTTCCATATTGATCCACTTATATGCAAAATTCATAACTTCATCTTTTCTAACAGCTGCATAGTATTCCATTGTATAGATGTACCACTGTCACTGTCACTATCATCCCGTTTTGCATATCCAATACACACGGGTAGCTTGCCAGGCTCTGCTGTGCAGGCTCCATACTCTCGATAGCTTGCTGGGCTCTCTGAGAGGGGCAGATGAATCGAACACGGGTTGGCCGAATGAAAGGTGAAAGCCCAACAGCTGTGCTATCGCTCCAGCCCATAGATGTACCAAAGTTTCTTTAACCAGTCATCTGTTCTCAGGCACTCGGGATTTTTCCAGGTTCTGGCTATTGTAAATAGTGCTGCGATGAACATATAAATGCAGATGTCATTTCAACTATACTTGTTTGCTTCTCCCGGATATATTCCCAGGAATTCTATTGCTGGGTCAAATGGGAGCTCAATTTCTAATTTTTTGAGGAGTGTCCATATTGTTTTCCAGAGGGTTGAACAAGTCGGCATTCCCACCAACAGTGTAGAAGGGTTCCTTTCTCCCCACATCCCCTCCAACAGCGGTTGCTTGTGATAAAGTCTTAATAATTTGTGTAATCACAAAATAAATAAGTGAGCAATGGCAGTGGCAGTGTGACCTCCCTCACCTGCCACATGCATTAGGTAGCCATGTGTTTCTTCCCCATCCAGGCCCGCAGCCACCACCAACAGATGCATGAAGGAGGGAAAAGGACCACCAGGCTGGTTGGTGATCAATTGCTGTTTATTCTCCCCATGCACCTGTTCCAGTCTCACTTAAGCGCCCAACTCCAGTTTCACATTGCCCCTCATTCCCATCTCCTCCTGTCCTTCATACTAGTCTCTCTGCTCTCCATCTCAAAACCTTGGTCCAGCACCCAACCTCCAAGCATTGGAGGTAACTACACCTAGGTCAGGTAGCACAACCAACATGAAAGCCCTTCCTTCCTAGGGAAGTTCTTCTAAGATAAGATAAAGATCTCCTGCAGCCAGGAGATCCGCTCAAGGGTGAAATACCATCTAGGGGTGTATTTCTCCTTTTCCTAGTCCAGAAACCATCTTAGAGCTATTTACTTCTAAATAATCTTTCTAGTCATTTTGTATGGACACACAGTATCACTGTATCACTATCATCCCATTGTTCATCAATTTGCTCGAGCAGGCACCAGTAACATTTCTATTCGTCCCAGCCCTTAGACTTGAACAGCCTCTTCTTACTCGTCTTTCCCAATGATTGGAGGCTCTTTCAGGGCCAGGGGAATGAGACCTGTTATTGTTACTGTATTTGGCATATCGAAAATTGCCACAAGGAGCTTGTCAGGTTCTTAAGTGCGGACAGGATACTCTTGGTAGCTTGCTGGGCTCTCCAAGAGGGACGGAGAATATATATCAGAGAATACAAGCAAGTATGTTAAAACCAAACATGTGCACTGCTTTAGGCACATCAGTGGATTAGATTGTCAGAGGTTGTGTGGCCACTTTGCAGCCGCATGCTTCCAGGAGTTTTATTTTATATAGTCTCTGGATCTTGCCCATTGATGAGATTACATGGTCACAGTAAGAGATAAATTAAGCTTGTAGAGTAGATCTCCTGGGTGCATCTCTTCTCTATAGATCCGAGACTAGAGTGCTCAGGCAAAATTAGTCTTTCCTAACTCTAGCAGGGTCCTAATCCAGTTGTTACTCTTTGGATCATGACAGAATTTGTTCATGGCTGTGCTCTTAATTTGTAGTTAAGTATTATGGCACTTGGCCTGGCCTGTTTGATATCAGGGTAGCTCACAGCTTGACCTGGGTCCATCCAGTCTCTCATCAGGACCCTGTTTTTGGGGTTTTAGGAACTAAGGGCAATTGAGGCTTAAGTTTAAAAAAAAAGAACAGATGACCAGGAGTGAATATTATTCATAGTCAATTAACTCCCAAGTTACAAAAGCATAGCATTAACTGTCTTCCTTTGTCTATACAAAAAGGACTTTGCTCTGAAGTAAACTATGCAAAAGAATCTAAGGGAAGGAAAAAAGCAATATTTCACTTACAAATGCAAAATCAGAGATTTCTAAGGAATTTGACTTTACAATTCACAGATAATGCTTAAGAGAAAAAAGGTGATTCTTGGTTGAGAAAGCAGAGCACAGAGGAGAAGTTAAAGATAAACACAGAGGAATGGGATTACCTTGGGAGCACTGTGAATGGGTGCAACACAACAAACCCAAACTCCCTTCGAACAGGGAGAAAGGACAAACCAATGTTTTCTACAATAATTAAGGTAGAGAAGTTTCAGTCCAACAAAATATACTGTTAGATAATTGAAAAAAAAATAGAAAACCCAGGACTGTGGATACACAGTGGTAGAGCACTTTTTTCGCATATTTGAAGCCTTCGGTTTGATACTGGTAGTGCAAAACATCATCATTACCATCATTATCATCATGATTAAAAAATCCAAAAACATATCCATACTAATATAGAAGCTTGATGAAGAGGTGACATTGAATAGAAGTTATGATATCTCTACCAGTTAGGGCTCAATGAAAAGAAAAGAATACAGAAAAGAAACAAACAACTAATATTAACATCACTCTTGATTGATATTGTATCACCTGTCACTTGTATCACTTGTCATCCCGTTGATCTTCAATTTGCTCGAGCGGGCACCAGTAAAGTCTCCATTTGTCCCTGTTGCGTGCTAGTGTAGCCCAATAGTATCCGCTCACTCCAGGAACAGGGAGAGCCTCAAACTGTTCATTCAGGGTTTTGACGAAGAAGTCTGACCATCATAAGTGGACGGCCATGAGGTCTTTTGATGTCCCGTGGAATCCAGTTGGTTACAGCGCTAGCCCGGTGGTCTTCTCTGAATGACATTATGTGTCTGGCCCATCTGATTTTTGACGCCTTGGCAAACGACACAGAGCCCCTGATTCTTGACCATCAATGGAGGTCAGAACTCCAGATTCCTTCTCTCACTTGAGTGAAACATAATACTCCAAGCATAGCTCTTTCAATTCTTCTTTGGGATACCCGAATAGCATTCTCATCCTGTTTGCATAGGGCTCAGGTATCTGAGGTGTATGTTAGTGCAGGAAGAATGGTGAAGTCAAAAAGATGTGCTCAGAGCCAGAGGTTCTTCATCCTCTTAACCACTTCTTCAACGCTCTTGAAGACGTTCCACGCTGCTCTCTTCCTCCTGTGCAGTTCTGGTGCCAAGTCATTTCTCATGTTGATTTCTCGACCCATGTACACATAGCTGCTGCATTCAGAGATGTTCGTTCCATTGAGAGCAAATGGAACGTCAGGGACTAGTTCGCTTTTCATGAGCATTGTTTTAGTGAGATTCAGCTGCAGTCCGACCTTTCCTCACTTGAGGTCGAAGTTGGTCAGCATTTGTGCTGCTTGGCTAATGTTTGGTGTTATTAGAATGATGTCATCATCGAAGCAGAGGTGGTGTAGTTGCCAACCATCTATCTTCACTCCCATTAGTTCCCATTCCGGTTGTCGCATGACGTTCTCGAGGGTGGCACTGAAGAGTTTCAGTGAAATGGTATCACCCTGCTGAACCCCTCTCTTTATGTCAATGATCACTTCCTTGTAGAATGGTGAGATCCTGGTGGTGAATCTATAATACAGCTCACGAAGGATCTTGATGCACTAAGTGTGAATGCCCTGTTTGGCTAGGGCTTCGATGACTGCTTTAGTCTCAATAGAATCAAAGACCTTCTTTAAATCAATAAACGTTAGACATAACAGCATCTTGAACTCTCGAGAAACTTCAATGAGCTTGGTCACTGTGTGGATATGGTCGATGGTGTTGAATCTTTTTCAGATCCCGGCTTGTTCTCATGGTTGTCCTTCGCCTACTGTTCTGCCTATTCTGTTCAGGATAACTTGAGTGAAAAACTTGTAGAGGACAGATAAAAGGCAGATTGGGCAATAGTTGCCGATGTCGTGTATGTCTCCCTTCTTGTACAAGAGAACGGTTCTCTGGTTTTCCAATGGGACAGAACCTTGCATACAGACCTTTCTCCCCGCTCTGTGAAGTAGAATTTTGCATGAAGGAGATGGTGGTCTGATCCCGTTTGGAATTTTGGGACAACAGCAACATCAGTCAGGCAAAACCTTCGATTGAATATGATGTGGTCAATTTTGTTGTGGAACTGTCCACCAAGAGACCACCATGTCCAAACCAGTGTATTGAGGAGTACTGGCCGCAGATACTTCAGGTCTTTGGGTCTGACCTTGTCTGGACCGGGTGCTGTATGTGTCTTTACTGACCAAATGGCATGTCGGATTTCGAAAGTGAGGACGTTGGGAATGACATATTCATCCTGAAGAATTGGTATGTGGGCAGGTGGACGTGATTGTCGAAAAGATCTGATTAGAAGTCTCCATTGCTCTTCTGGAAAATGTGATAGATCCATTAGGACCTTGGTGGGCAGTCATCTTGGTCTTGTAGTTGATGAAGAACAGGTGAGAGTTGTGAATACTTTTCCCGGCTTCTGTCACATTGGCCAATACTGCTGCTCTTCTTTCTTTGAGGTCTTCCTTTATTGCTTCTCTGCACAGCTTTGGGAGCTCAGACATTAGCTTGTGATTGCCTGAGGCTCGTGCCCAATCACTTTGGCGAATGAGCTCGAGAGTTTCCCAAGACAGGTGTCTGTTCGTTGCTTTCCCACTCTCAGCATTCTTCGCCTACAGCATCTTCCCATGTCACCACAATAGTGCCAAAGAGCTCCCAGTTGGTGTTCATTCTGGGAGTTCCCTTATTAAACTTAAACTTTGTAGACCTTTCTCCCCGCTCTGTGAAGTAGAATTTTGCATGAAGGAGATGGTGGTCTGATCCCGTTTGGAATTTTGGGATAACAGCAACATCGGTCAGGCAAAACCTTCGATTGAATATGATGTGGTCAATTTTGTTGTGGAACTGTCCACCAGGAGACCACCATGTCCAACTTTTAGATTCGGCCTTCTGGAGCTGTGAGTTACCATGGATGGTCTGGGTCGACATGATGAACTCAGTCTCTCACCCTGTTCATTTTATTCTAGACCATGGGTCCCAATGTGGAGTTCTTCGTGCGATTGATATTGTATTTCAAATATATTATTAAAGATAAATAGTCAAAAGCCTTAGCTTAAAATGAGTTTATGATCTTTTCTGAGACTAGAACTTTTAAAGAGACACAAAACACACACCTAAAAGGGAATGACTTATTAATTTTGTCTTAGCAACATTTGTCAGAATTCACCAAAAAGATAACATAAAGGCCAGCCAAAGATTGGAATAGATATTTGCAATGTGCATAAATAATTTCAAAAATGAGTGAAAATAAAATTGAGAATTCCTTAAAGTAAATAAGAAATCAGCACAAATAAGATAGCATGTCCATTCCTAGATATGCACTGTTTGAAATGGAAAAGGAGTTCATCTAGCAGTGCCTAGGAGACATGTCTGACTCTGTGTTCAGGGGCCACACCTGGCAATGCTCAGGAGACTATATATGTTGTCAAAACCACAGACATGTGCAAGCCAAGTGTTTTAATCTCTGTACTGTCTTTCCAGTCAACATATGCTTTTTTCTAAAGAAAATTTCCCATACATGCACATGTAGATATATTAAAGCCTCACTCCTTAATATAGATTAGGAGTGAGTAGATGTTAGACAGAAAGCAACTCAAGTTAAAGACTGAACTGTAATATTTTTGAACAGTAGAGAAAGCCATAGTTCAGTGAAATGTATAGGAACAAAATGGATATATACCTCAAATCTAATAGTAAAAAAGACAAGTTCAAGTAATATGATTGTCAATAAAAAAGACAAAATCATGTGGAACAAAAAATATATATTGCTTAAAAATGAATATCTATATGATAAAGAAAAAATGGTGAAAAGCAAGAAAACACTTTTTTCTCTTTCAAATAAAAGGGGATATGTAGTAAAAAAGAAATACAGGAAGTTGTCTAGTTCTGTCTTACTCTAAAACAATGTACATAGATTTTATGTTTAATACACACTTTGGTATTTGGATTATTTGTATATCTCATATATTATATAATTAGAAACACTTACAAGGGAAATAAGATAAGCTTATGAGGGCTTTTGACCCTTCAGCATTCTTCTGGAATTTTATATAAGTACTATTCCCAGAAATGAGTCAAGCAATGTGTAACCACAAGGGCAGCAAAAACATGCTAAAGATGGCAGCACAGGAAGCTAGAAAAAGCCTTGCCTTTTGTATTGAAATTGAGCTAAGACAACCAATGAAACCTCCTGCTGTTCTTTTTAACTAAAGAACTCTCTTTTACCCTCTTGTGAACCAAGAGTGAGAAATTAAATGATCAGAAACCTAGTCTCAGCTATAATCTCAAATGTCAATGCAATGTGTTCATCCACATTTTATTCTCATTTCAAATTTAATGATAAAAAAAAATCACTAACTACAATGCTTTCTCAATTTCTTTGTCTGGTTCAAGTCCATTTTTAACCCAACCCACACTTTCTAATTCAAATGTCAGCTTTACTAGTAACGTCTCTATTGGTTAATTCATTAAGGTTCTATATGTTATTACATATATAAATTCAAACGCTGAAAACTAAAGTTCCTTAAGAAAACACACTCTCAAGTGACAACTGCAAATTGTTTCGACAAAATATCTCTTTTGAAATGTTTTTATATATGTAAAGAATATATTTTTGGAGCTCTCTTTTCTTGAGGCAAGAAAACGTTATATCTCTGGGTGAGGTGTGACCTAAATTCTCTCTTTCTTTATTCACAAGACTTTTCCTTTTTATAGCTTTTTTTTTAATTCACACTATGAAAATTTCTCTCACCCTTGAGTTCAATAGATTGACCTAAAAAGTATGCTTCTTGATTCACTGGCATCTTATCATCTTTTTCAAGCTTCAATTCATGTGGTTGTACAAATACACTCATACATGCATACAGAAAGAAGAGCATGCACAGTGTATAGATTAAACCTTGACTGAGAACAATGTTCTGAAATTTAAAATCATTAAGAATGTCTGCTTAAAGATTTGGATGTGACTATTTAGAAATCCTTTGTAAACTAACAAATTTGGTTGTCCTTATTTTATCCCCTGTCAAATTCAAATATAGTATATTTTGCATTTCAGGAGTGGTAGTTTTGTGTTTTCTTCTAAATTAAAGTAAGTTTTTTTAAAAAAATTAATGATTTAAATCGTAATAACATTAAAAATTATATAATCCATATTAATAAACAAGCGATTGTTTATAATGTCTGTTGTGGACATTAAAGAAGAATACTGCACCCTTTGGTCTAGTCTTCCAGAGAAGTCTACTTCTTTTTCAGATTACTTTGGTCTTCATTAGGGAACTTCCTGGAGATGAATATAAAGAATACTCTCTTCAAAACATACTATAGCAGAGAATTTTTGTTGTCTGGGGAAGGACTATACTCTTAAAATATGCTTTCTAAACCATTACACATTTATCTCCTGCCTCCTTTCTTCTCTCTTTTACCAGGCATGCTCTCAGTCAGTTTTGTACACCATCAAGTGCAGATATCTAAAACATTTTCAATAGTCTAATCAAAAAAGTTTCATCATGTAAGGAGTTGAGGGTTTTTCTTCTTTGTGCTGTTGTAACAACTTTAGGCCCAGAAAGTTAGTGCAGTGAATTAGTACATTGCCTTGCAAAGAGCTGACCCAGGTTTAATCCTCAGCACTGCACGTGGTCCTGAGTGCTGCCAGGATTGTTTCATGAATGCAGAGCAGGAGTAATCCCTCAGCACTGCTGAGTGTGGCCCTCAAACGACAACAAAAAATTAAATATTTTTATTTCTTTATGCATCAGTTTTCTTCATCTTTGCAACTGAAACATGTCTACCTCAGAGTATTCCCACAAAAGTCAACAAAGAACATTAGTGCAGCTGAAAGTTCTACACAATATTAAGGTTTATATTATTTTAGGGGGAGATAATTTTGAGAACAGACACGTGCTCAGATAATGTTCCTGGTTCTGTATTCAGGGGTAACACTTGCTGGTACTTAAGGAACCATATATGGGACAAGGCATTCAAATAAGGTTCAGTAGGTTTCAAGGAAAGTGATCTTAACCCTGTATTTTTTCTCCAGCTTTATTATCTTATTTCTTGTTTCAAAGTTTCAGTGTCAAATTAAATGAAGTCGATTGACATTAAGTATAAAATCAAAAATTTCCAAACCAATGTCTAAAAATTTTCTACAGAGAATTAGTTCTATGAATTATTAATAGGATTTTTTTAAGCAATAAGATCAAACGTCACTGCAAAACATGTGTTTAATGAATTTAAATCTATTTTTAAATTGAATTCTTAGGACTTACAATGTATTGATAGGGGCTGGAACAATAGTACAGCGGGTAGGGTGTTTGCCTTGCACGAGGCCAACCTTTGTTCGATTCCCAGCATCCCATGTGGTCCCCTGAGCACCGCAAGGAGTAATTCCTGAGTGCAAAGCCAGGAGTAACCCCTGTGCATCGCTGGATGTGACCCAAAAAGATAAGAAAAGAACCAATATACTGATAAGCAATGAACAACTCAATATTATCTATGGTGTTCCCCTTCCGCACTTTTTTTTTTACATTCTGAATTATATTTTCTAATACGTGCAACTTTGTCACAGTCAAACCTTATAATTCTTAATGATACATATTCTGGATATTGAAGTTTCAAAGTCCTCATCATTCCCAACCTCCTCATGCTTTTGTTAACAGGTACAGTGTATAACTTTTTTCACTTAGCACATTTTAGACCTTGGAATAGCCTATGTGTCACTCATTTCCTTTGGTGGGGACATGAAAGAGATCCAGCACTTTTTCAAAGTCATACATTTGCAGCCCTATGTATGTTCACTCATATCAGCCTGAAGCACACCACCTTCTTCCTCTTTTCTCAAATGTTTTCATGTCTGACTAAGATCATAAGTCCTTGGGTCCAACTGAACTCCGCTGTCCCCATTTTTTCCCCCTATTGTCTCACACTTAGTACATATAATCACCCTAGGTTTAAATGATCACTGACTGTTCTAAACATCACCTACACCACCCCAGCATAACACCCACATCCCACAGCCCTCCATGGCTCATTCTCTCCATTCCAGTTAAAACAACCAGGTATAAACTCCACCAACTATATAAATGACTACATTCTGTTAGGCCCTGTCTACAATCAGAAAACAATCTTGGATTTAATTTGAATATAAAAATCACTATATATTATAACCTTTTAGTATCTGTATTACAAACACAATGCCCAAAAGAAAAGAGAGATGGGGGGAAGAGGGGGAAGAGAGAGAGAGAGAGAGAGAGAGAGAGAAAGGTGTCTGTCATAGAGTAGAGGCAGACTTGGGGTGGGGTGTATGATGGGAAGAAACTGGTCACATTGGTGGTGGAAAATGTTCACTACTGAAGGGGCAGGGAGTGGAACATTAAACTTAATCATGAACAACTCTGTAACTGTATCTCATTCAATTAAAAATAAATAAATACAATTTTTTGGAAAAAGAAACACTTTATTCACTTGTTTCCTTAACATTTTATAAAGACATGTTAATCATTGACATTTCCTGACCAACCTCCTCAATAAAAGAATAAAAGAAATAAAAAGCAAGTTATTGTCCTTGTTACTATGCCTTGAGGCAAAATGCATGTACTTGCACAATACCTGAATTAGAAACTATATGAAGTTCAAGAGGATTCAATCCCCTAATGTAATTAAAGTGTTTTGTTTTTTGGGGTTTTTTTTTTTTTTTGCTTTTTGGGTCACACCAAGTGATGCTCGGGGTTACTCCTGGCTCTGCACTCAGGAATTACTTCTGGCAGTACTTGGGGGACCATTTGGGGTGCTGGAAACTGAACCTGGGTAGGCCATGTGCAAGAAAAATGCCCTACCTGCTGTACTATTGCTCTAGCCCCTAAAGTGTTATTGTACTAGTGAAAAGAGAATAGTCTTTGAAGCTGGATAAAATGGACTGGCTTTGGAGCCAGAGATAGTGTAGGGCTTGAGACACTTGCTTCGTGCTTGCCTTACATGTGGCCATCCTTATTCTATTCCTGGTACCACATATGGCCCCCTACATATAGCCAAAAAGAGAGTCAGAAGAGTCACTAGTTAGCCCCGGGCACTGCCAACTGTATTCCATACCCCCATAAACAACTGGCTTTGTCTTTTCCTAATCATACAGTCTTATACAAGATACCTAATCTCCCTAAGTCTACAATACCTCAACTGATACATGAAGAAAATAAATAATGTATTGAGTTATTATGTATATTCAGTTTTATATTACTGATACTTAATATGGTTCTTGGACCAAGAAAATAACTATTATATTATTAATGTTTAAATATTTATATTTAACTGCTATACTTGACAAATAATCATCCAACTGTCTTAGCTCACTTTCAGTCACAAGAAACTTACTGCTTCCCTAGTTGACCCATTCACTCTGTGGAAAGTCTAGAGTTATAAAATGTGTCTTTATTGTTGGGACTGACACCTGCATGTAGAAAGTCAGAAGGAATAGATGGCAGTTAAGGCTGTGCTGATAACTAGGAGGCTGCCAATTCAGATAGATAAAAAGGATAAAATTTAAAAATTGGATTCTGTCAAGTATGCATATTCTCATTAGCCTTTCTCCACTTGCAAACTCTACTCTCATGTTTCCTGGAATTGCTTAAAAAATATTTTTTAATCCACCGCTTTCTAACAAAGGAACCAAGCAATTTGAGGTGATAAGTATTTTAAGACACCAACATCCAGTAAATGTATCTAAACCTGTAATCAGGAAAATTATGATTCTTCAAAAAAAGATGGTTAAAGACTTGTTTAAGAGTAGAGTTGGCCCTCCAATGATACTGTTGGCCCTCATGTATAGGGTCAACTAACCAGATAAATGATGCATATTCTGTAGTTAGGCCTGTGTAATAGGTGCATGTACTGAGCATGGACAAGATGTTTTTCTTTCCATTCTTCCCTTAAAAAATGCATACACTTATCCATGAAGAAAATAACTCATGACTTTAAAAATATTTTCAAAAGTCTCCACATGTCATTGAAAAGTTAGGAGCACTTGAATTTGATGGTGACTCAGAGCGGTAACTTGACTCTGGACACCATAGAGTCTCAAGGAAAGAAAAGGATTGAATAGCATTAATGAAACTTTGCCAATAAATGAGCCAAGGTACATTTCAAAATCTCTTTTTTTTTCTGTATTGTTATTGTTAGTTTTGGGGTCACACCCATTGGTGCTTAGAGGTTATTCCTAGTTCTGCTATCGGAATCACTTTTGTTGGGCTCAATAGCCCATATGGGCTCAATAGCCCATATGGGATGCCAGTGGCAAGTCCCTGGGAAGTGCCCTGCCCGTGTACTATCACTCAGGTCCCTAAAAATCTCTGTATTCCTAGTACTTCTATTTATTTTTTTGGTCACACCTGGCCATATTAAGGGGCCACCCTAGAGGTGCTCAGGTGCATATGTGATGTTGGGACTCAAGCAAGGATTGGCCACCTGCAAGGCAAGCATCTCATCCCTTGGACAATCTCCCTGCTCCCCCACCTGAAACATTTGTTTTTTACAAATAACTAGACATTTCTTGACTTTAGTTAGACACCAATGGGGAGGCAATTCAGGCAACAGTGTTTCTGCTCTGCTCCTTTCTTCCAACAAAACCACCTTCTGTTGCTTTCCAGCTAAGCAAGTGATGATATTCCCTAAGATTTTTCAGGTTAAAAAAATCTTATGTAGAAAAAAAGACAGAAAATGAAGTTTACAACCATAAAGAAGCAAAATTCTGTCCACCTCTTGATTCTAAGAATGTGGAGACTCTGGTTGCCATGTCCTTTTATTACCCCAGAGATATGAGCATCATTAAATCCCTTTTATTACTTATGCTAGTTTACATCATGTTCAATCACTCGTAACCAAGAGTCCTGACCTCTTTATTTTCAGCATTAGCGATATCAGTTTTCTTCATTTTCTCCATTTCTGATCTTTTATCATTATGAAACATCCTCACTAGGACTTATTGTCCTGTCTTAGCATAGCTCATTCAGTAGGTTTGTCTCTACAGATGAACCACATAGGAAAGAAAGTTGAATATTAATCTCTAAGAACAATTACAACTATCACAACGCACAGGTTTTTATAAATCAACTAGGTTGGTGTCAAATACTATGTAAAGCAGAAATGATTGAGAATGTGGCTTTGAAAACACAGTGACTAGTTGGTCTAGACACTCAAATTCTCTATTTTATTCCATTAAAGTGAGCAAAGTAATAATGAAGTCTATTTCATATAAGAGTTATAAAGATGGTATAAAACATGTACATAATACACACACTGCACTACTTGATACTGATGGAGCATTCTCTAAATATTAACCATAATATTAAATTGCAGCTTTAAATGTTAACTTCTAAGAGTACCAGGATATAAAATCTATACATATCTGCAAGACATTAACAAGAAATTCAGAGTTAATACAGACTCAGAGATCTAAGTGCAAATGAAAGGAGACCCAGCAAACAATGGCTTTGATAATTGTCCTTTGACATCTCCCATCTCCAGATTTATGAAGAACTAAAGTGTTATGTAGCAAATGAGTCACCTTGTCACAATTTTCCCTTCTCCCAAGCCCACCATCCCACTCTAAGACATCTTACTAAGACTCTGTTATATTCAAAAGCTAGTTCAATCCTTCATTTTATTTACCAAATAAATATTATCGACAGATTACTAATAATGAACATTTTCAAATTTATAATATTTTTCCCTTTAGAATAAATTTCACCTTTAGTCTTCTTTACATTGAATTATATGAATTCATAGTGATATTTTGTTGTTGTAAATAGAAAATGTTGCCAGGAGTATAGGGAAAAGATGAGAGGAAGTGCAGTTTAGGATATTTTTAGAGCAATGAAACTATTCTTATAATACAATCATGAAAACACATTGTTATACACTTGTAAAATTCCATGGAATAAGCAACATAAAAGGTGAATACTACTGTGAACTCTGAATTTGATTGGTATTGATGTATCAATGGTGATTCATTGATCGCAGTAAGATTTCCACTCTAGTAGGAAATACTGATGGTAGAGGAGCCTGGATGGGGTGAGAGAGTACATAGGAACTCTGTCTGGTTTTCCCTTTTATTTATTTACTTATTTTTTTAATTTGGGGGGCTATACCCAGCTGGGTTCAGGGATTGCTATCCTGGCTCTGTGCACAGAGATCACTCTTGAGAGAGCTTAGGGGACCTTATATGGGACTGGGTATCAAACCAGGTCAGCTTCATGCTCAGCAATTGCCTTTTCACTTTACTATCTCTCCAGTCCCTCTATGTGTTGGTTATTCAATTTTATAATAAACTTAAAACTGGTCTTTTAAAAATTAGGTCCATTAGTTTTCTTACAAAACCCCAGATATGAGTAACTTCTACTCTCCTCCTCTGATGAAAAAAAAATGATTCTTTTAAATTATTCTTCTAAGATAGTATGAATGTAGTAAATTCTTGCATGAGATAGCATTTTCTACTAATGTTAAACATGTTATTTTTTCTTTTATTTATTAATTTTGCTTCTTGCCTCGTTCCAATTTGTGACTCTGAGGATGCTCAGAGATTAGCATAGTATTCATAGTTCACATGATATCTGAGGACATTGGGTATTAAACTATTTATTTATTTCTGGTTTAGGAAACAACATCATATAGTGTGAGGGACCATGTGGTACTGGGGATAGAACCTGGTATTCCCTTCTGCAAAACATATACTGCAGTCCTTTGAGTTAGTTCATCAGCCCCAATATTAAACAACTTAAATAACTCAAATATTGGTGTATCTTTAAGTATAGACCAGCATTACTAAAGTGGTCTACTGTGAGGCCCCAGACACTATTCGTTTAGACAACATGTATGAAGACTGATGTTGATTTTGTATTATCATAAGAATCTGGGATCCAGACTCTGAGATGCTGAAATTTATTAGCATTCTTAACAGAAAGAATCATTCGGTGGGGAGGTTCAGTGAGAGAAGTAGGATTCAAAACAGAACCTGAACTGTGATGCATTTACAGTAAAAAAAGAGCCTGAGAGTCAATACTATTGAAATTTCTGAGCATCAATGGTTGTCTCAATGGTGGTTCCTCCAATCTGACATGCCACTGGACTAAAACTGTTCCTAGGAAATAGACATAACCCTAAGTAAGGCAGTTGCTATTAGCAGAGAGTAATTATTAAGGTGGGATTCAGTCGAGAACCATAAGCAGCAAATATAACTGTGGCTATAGAAATAAGTGTTGATCCTGCAGAAATATAAATAACACATTTGAGGGTCACCACATTTACATGGGAATAAATGAACATTACATGGAAGAATAAAAATTTCCATTATATTAATATATTTAAACCATTAACATTAAAATTATTTGTTTTGTTTCAGAATTCTTTTCAGTTGTCTAAGGAAAGCCTATGAGAATGCCATAAAATTAACTTGAAAGAAAAAATGTATACAAGTGTGAATTTTGGTCAAAAATATAGAAATCACTTATGATTCATAGATTTTATTTGGCACTCAGACACAACTCCAAATAGTCTAAAAATCATGACATTCTTTGTAAAAAAATCAAATCTTGCAAAATTTATAAACTTACAAAAAGTGATTCAAAAGACGAAAGTGGAAAATGGGAGCCACTCAAGGGGAAATTGTGGTCTTTGTTAGGAAATTAATTCTGGGTGTTTTTCTGAATAAAGTACTGGTACGAACTGTTACAATTTATAATATAAGGAAATAATCTAAACGTGGCTGTTTTATTTTTAAAAGAAGTATTATTAAGTGTTTTTATTTCAGAGTAAATAAAATAAGCTACTTGTTAAAAATATATGTATTTAGGGCCTGGGGCCACAGTACAGCAGGTAGGACACTTGTCTTGCACACAGCCAACCCAGGTTCAATTCCCAGCATCCCATATGGTCACCCCAAGCACCACCAAGAGTGATTCCTGAGTGTAGAGCCAAGAATAACCCCTGTGCATTGCCGAGTGTCACCAAAAAAGAAATATATATGTGTTTGTGTGTATTTAATAAATGCCACTAAAGAGATTTAAAAAACAAAACTGCATGAATACAAAAATATTTACTTACAAATAATCTCCAAACCAATATCTCTAGGGAATTTTTTTCTATTTGATCTCAAGGCATAATCTCAATTGAGACAATATCATAATTAATATAAAGTATCTCATTTAATATTATAGTAAACAATACACAAGTTATATTTAAGAACTTAATTGGGGAGTATAGCGCTGCCAGCAGGTCAACCTGTACCTATGGGGCGAGTGCATCAGCAGCATGATGGTGTCTTCAGGCTTCTTGATACCCCCAAATTGCTACTGTGCTTTTGGCTGAACCCCAACAACTTGGGACAAATTTTTCCAAGAAATTAAACAGCCAAAAGTTAGGTATATGGGTATCACTTTTACAAACCACCTCCCACTCAGCTATGCAAGCTCATTTGTCTGCCTTATTTCAGAGACCCATAAATAAATCTCACCAGAGATCAAAAGCCACAATGAATCTCAAACCCGTGCATGGCTGAATAGACTGAGGTAAATTGAAGGGGGACTGATCTGCATGGAGCCTGTTCAAGCAGAGCCCCCAGCAGCCTCTTGCTTTCACAATCTAAAATGGCCACCATACCTATTGTCTGAGTCCACTGTCTCAGGATGGACCTCCTCGAGGTATAATCTACTAAAAATTCGTGTATGTGGGTTTTGTGACTGAAATCTTCAAGCTTTCTCAAGGTTGAAATGGGCTACCACCCCCCACTTCCCAGTACTGATGGAAGCACTGGCAGTCGCCTCCACGAACCAACTCCAGAGTCACCATGTCAGCTCTACTACTGGCCTTGTTCAGGGACCCATAAATAAATCTTAAAAGACATCAAAAACCAAAGTTAATCTTGGACCCATGCATGGCTGTACAGATTGGGGTAAATTGAATGGGGACGGATTAGTCTGGCACCACCCAAGCAGAGCCCCTGGCAGCCACTTGCTCCCAGAATCCAAAATTGCCACCATAACCTCACCTAACTCCACTGACTCAGGACAGACCTCACAGAGACATAATCTGCTGAAAATTCTGGTATGAATGTTTTGTAACTGAAATATCCAGACTTTCTCAGGGTTGGGATGGGCTACCTTCCCCCACCTCCCAGTACTTCCGAAATCCTCAGAATTCACATCCACACCTCAAAGCTACCACCCAATTAAAAAGCTACTCCAGCTTTACTGTCCCTATAAAAATACTGAATGCCCTAAAGATTACCATGACCTCTCAGCACCTGTATTACAAACTATACTGCACAAAAGTTCTGGTGGTCTTTGGTTGCTGGGAGCTCTGCTCGGGGTGGGAAGGGAAACTGGAGCCCATCCCCTCCGAGGGGTCCCGGGGAAGACAGCCAGGTGTGCGGGCAAGAGACTCTAGCTACAGCCATGCTCGAGGCACCTCTCCACACGTTCCAACAGGCCTCATGCATGAAGGTACCAGCAGAGGAACCCATGTGTGTGTAATCCCATCAATGGCCAATCCAGAGAGACTTAAAAGCAAGGTCTCAGAAGAAATATCATGTAGCCTGCTTCTCCCTCTAGGAGAAACTGGCAGTCTTCTGAGAGTTTCCTGCACACATGGGACAGCCTTGCAAGCTTCCCATGGTGTATTCATATGCTAAATCCAGTAACAAGCTGGATCTCATTCCCCTGACCCTGAAAGAGCCCCCAGTGCTACATCATTGGGAGGGCCAAGTCGAGATAGACTTCTAAGATCTCAGGGAAAGAACGAAATGAGAGGTTACTGAGCCCACCTGAGAAATTGGTGATTAATGGGATTTTTGTGATTCGTGACTGCACAAAAGTAAAAGGAGAGAGAGAGCAAGAAGGAAAGTGCCTCCCATAGAGGGAGGCTGGGGGTAGAGGAGTGAGGTGTTGGAGGATGGTGGTAGAAAACGAGCAAACCTTGGTGACGGGAAACGTACACTGGTGGAGGGATGGATGATGGATCATTGTATGACTGAAACCCAATTATGAACAGTTTTGTAATGATCTATCTCACAGATATTCAATTAAAAACATTTTTTAAAAGTAATGTGGAGTTCCTGTCCAATTTAATTAGCTTAATCAATGGCTGAATAAATAGCAGTACTCCTACATTAAAAATAATCTTGATCATATAATTTGTACTGAAATAAAAGCATTAAAGTAAGTTTATGAAATTAATTTATGATAAACTTTTAAAAACCTTTGACTGTATAACAAAATAGAAGGAAGCATAAATCATACATTTATATCTCAGTGAATTTCAGAATGAGTTGTAAAAGCAACCACTTCAAATAACAGAACACTATATTTCCAAAGCACTATAGTATTATAAATAACAATTTTAAATTTACATATATACAGATTAGCTTTCCAGTGCATTAGGGATAAACTCTAAATTTTGTGGCATAAAGGGTTTGTCCCAATAATGATGCCAATTTGCACTGCTGGTTTCATCTCCTACACACACCCACTCTTAGCCTGTTCTCCAGCTTCTCTGAATTCACAAGCCAAACTCCTCAGAAGCATCAGACTTGTGTTTTAAGACAAGTTAGTCATTCTATCTGATTACATCTCCCTTATCCTTTAAGATTCCATTGATGTTTTGGTGGGAATGTAAACTGGTTGAACATTTATGCAAATCTACAGAGATTTCTAAAAAAAATGAAAATAGAACTACAGGTGATTCAAAAATTCTACTCCTAGGTCTCTATCTAATGTAATGTAAGCGCTAATAGAAAAGATATATACACATCTATGTTAATACAGTGCAGTTTGCAAAAGCCAAGATCTGCAAAAAACCAAATGAATAATGACAGATAAAAAAAGATAAATAAATTATGGTATATATACAGAATTTAGTATGGATTACAATTCATCTATAAAAAATGAAATATTGCCTTTTATTACAATATGAATAGAATTAAAGTGGGGCAGATTAAGCAAAATAAGTCAGGAGAAGAAAGACTCATGTTCACACTCATATGTGGTGTATGAAAAAAACAAAGCAAGGAAATAATGTCTAAGTAAAACAACCCTTAGACTCTGACCATAAAACTAAGATTCCCAAGGGATTGTGGATATCTCTGTCTATCTAGGAGTGGGCTGAAATGGTTCAGTGGACATGGTGGAGGATATTGGCATTTTGATGATGATGTGCTGTGATAATATTGTACCCCTCAAACATTATCATGTACATTCTTAAACTAATGTTACCTCGATAAAAGAAAATACAATGCATCAGCTACTCTATAGATATCTTCCGGAACCTCCCTCAACCCCTCCCGTGTGTTAGATGGTACTGTTCCTCTGACCTTCAGTTACTCCTTTTGCCTAACTTTATAATAGACCAAAATTAAAGGAGGAAGTACTGTATCATATCACCTGTAATTTAGAAGTTTAATTACAACTGGAGCTATATCTAGTTCATTTGCTAAATTCAGAGTTTAATTCTGACAAGGAATGAGTACATAAAAATTGCTGATGAACGATGGAACAGTAGCTTACATCTATCTTTAAAATTAAGGAGTTTCTAGCAAAATACTAGTTTCCTTAAAGACATCTGACTTAAAAAAATCAACAATAAAATGGAAAGAAATGGGTAGAGAATGAGTAGTCAGTTCATTAATAAAAACAACCCCTAAGCATGTGAAAATATAATGAATCTGATCCATAAAGTTAAAATAAAAATTTAATTGATAAGATTCTATTCTAAACTATCAAATTGACAAGGATCAAAAGTGATAACTGTTAAGAATATAATGATTTTTATAGGTGTCAGACAGCATATATCAACAGAACTTCTATGCAAATCAAGTCAATTATATTTGAAAACTTATAAATGCAAATAATCCTCTTTGAAACAATTCTACTTCACACAGCTTTGAAAATACTCGCTATATTTATTTAAAAGAATATGAGTGACTGCTGTTGGCGTGGATGTGGAGAGAAAAGGACCCTTCTACACTGCTGGTGGGAATGCCATCTGATTCAACCCTTTTGGAAAACAGTATGGACGCTTCTTAAAAAATTATAAATTGAGCTCTCATTTGACCCAGCAATAGCATTCCTGGGAATATATCCTGGAGAGGCAAATAAGTATAGTCGAAATGACATCTGCACTCGAATGTTCATTGCAGCACTGTTTACAATAGCCAGAACCTGGAAAAAACCCGAGTGCCCAAGAACAGATGACTGGTTAAAGAAACTTTGGTATATCTACACAATGGAATACTATGATGTTGTTAGAAAAGATGAAGTCATGACCTTTACATATAAGTGGATCAACATGGAAAGTATCATGCTAAGTGAAATGAATCAAAAAGAGAGACATAGGAAGATTGCACTCATCTGTGGAATATAAAGTAACAGCATGGGAGACTAACACCCAAGAATAGTAGAAATAAGTACCAGGAGGTTCGCTCCATAGCTTAGAAGCTGGCCTCACACGCTGGAGGAAAAGGCAGCTCAGATAGAGAAGGGAACAAAAGGTAAAGTGTGGTTCAAGGACCCCCTGGGTATAGGAGATGCACGCTGAAAGTAGAATATAGACCAAACATGATGGCCACTCAATTCCTCTACTGAAAACCACAACACCCAAAAGGAGAGAGAGAACAAAAGGGAATGCCTTGCCACAGAGGTAGGGTGGGGTAGGGCGAATAGGGTGAGAGGATGGGAGGGATACCGGGATCATCGGTGGTGGAGAATGGGCACTGGTGGAGGGATGGGTACTCGAGCATTGTATGACTGAAACACAAGCATGAAAATTTGTAAGTCTGTAAAAAGTAAATAAATAAAATTAAAAATATGAATATACATTTCTATGTAATATACAATATTCAGTCTAGTCCACAGCCAGGATTTAGAATTCTAGCTTATAAAACTATTTCAACTTTCAGTGTAGGGTAAGAGCCAGATCTAGAATTCCAATTCATCTCTGGTCTTGGGAATGCATTTCATTTAAACAGAGCTTGGTATTTATTTTCTTTATAACCAATCATTTCTCTTACCAGATAATAAATTTCTGAGATCAAGACTATGTCATAGTCAAGATCCAGAACCCATTCATGACAAAAAGCTCAACAAAATGGGAGTTGAAAGAATTTTCCTCAATGTAGTAAAATCCATCTACCACAAACCAACAGCAAATACTATTATCAACAGGGAAAAACCTAGAGGCTTTCCCCTAAGATCAGGCACAAGTCAGGGTTGCCCACTCTGCCATTCCTACTCAATATCGTACTAGAAGTACTTGCCATAGCAGTTATGCAACAAAAAGATATGAGGGGCATCCAGATAGGAAAGGAAGAAGTCAAGCTATCATTATTTGCAGATGACATAATAATGTACTTAAAAATTCCAACAAACCAAAATTAAAATATACAAAAATATTCCTAGAAAATAGAATTGTATAGTAAAGTGGCAGTTTATAAACTCAATACCCAAAAGTCCATAGCTTTCCTACATAAAAGTAATAAAAGAGAAGAGAGAGATATTATAAAAACAATCCCATTCTCAGTCACTCAGAAAATCAAGTACCATGGAATCAGGTTAACTAAAGAGGTAAAGGACCCGTATAAAGAAAACTATAAAACACTACTTCAGAAAATGAAAGAGGACACACAAAAATGGAAACGCACGCCCTGCTCATTGGATGAGAGGATTAACATGGTCAAAATATCAAAGTGGCAATACTCCCCAGAGCATATACAGATTCAATGCAGTCCTTATAAGAATGACATTTTTCAAAGAAATAGATAAAACATTCCTGGAATTCATATGGAACAATAAACCCCCATGAATAGCTAAAGTAATCCTTGGGGCAATCCTGAATCAGATAGGCAGAACACTAGATGAAGGACTACCATGCGAGCAAGCTGGGTTCCGAAAAGGATTCAGCACAATTGACCATATCCACAGGGTGACCAAACTCATCAAAGTTTGTGAGAGTTCAAGACGACCCTGTCTAACGTTCCTTGATTTAAAGAAGGCCTTCCATTCTGTTGAGACTGAAGCAGTCATCAAAGCCCTAGCTAAATAAGGCATTCAAACTCAGAATATCAAGATCCTTTGTGAGCTGTATTATGGATTCACCACTAGGATCTCACTATCTACGAGGAAGTGATCATTAATGTAAAGAAAGGGGTTCGGCAGGGTGATACCATTTCACTGAAACTCTTCAGTGCCACCCTTGAGAACATCATGCGACGACTGGAATAGGAAGGAATGGAAGTGAAGATAGACGTTCAGCAACTACACCACCTCTGCTTCGATGATGACATCGTTCTCATAACACCAAACATTAGTCACTCGGCACAAATGCTGGCTGACTTCAATCCCGAGTGTGGAAAGGTCGGACTGCAGCTGAATCTCACCAAGACAATGTTCATGAACAAACTAGTCCCTGACGTTCCATGTGCTCTCAATGGAACAAACATCTCTGAATGCAGCAGCTATGTGTACTTGGGTCGAGAACTCTACATGAGGAACGACTTGGCGCCAGTACTGCGCAGGAGGAAGAGAGCAGCGTGGAACACCTTCAAGAGTGTTGAAGAAGTGGTTAAGAGGATGAAGAACCTCCGGCTCTGGACACATCTTTTCGACTCCACCGTTCTTCCTGTGCTAACATACACCTCAGAGACCTGGGCCTATGCAAACAGGATGAGAATGCTATTTAGGTATCCCAAAGAGGAATTGAAAGAGCTATGCTAGAAGTATCACATTTCACTCAAATAAAAGAAGGAATCCAGAGTTCTGACCTCCATCGAAGGTCAAGATTAGGGACGCTAAGGCTGGAGGGATAGCACAGCAGGTAGGGCATTTGCCTTGCATGTGGCCGACCCAGGTTCTATTCCCAGCATCCCATATGGTACCCTGAGCACCGCCGGGGTGATTCCTGAGTGCAGAGCCAGGAGTAACCCCTGTGCATTGCCAGGTGTGACCCAAAATGCAAAAAAAAATAAAAAGAATCAGGGATGCTGTCTCATTTGCAAAGGCATCAAAAATCAGATGGGCCAGACACATAATATGATTCAGAGATGACTGCTCTGCTAGAGCTGTCACCGACTGGATTCCAGGGGACGTCAAAAGACCACGTGGCCACCCACCAACGAGATGGTCAGACTTCTTCAAAAGCCTGAATGAACGATTTGAGGCTCTTCCTGTTCCTGGAGTGAGCAGATATCATTAGGCTACATTAGCACTTGACAGGGACAAATGGATATGGACAAATGAACATTACTGGCACCAGCTTGAGCAAATCAAGGATCAACAGGATGACAAGTGACAAGTGAAGTGATACAATCCTTGGGGATTGGAGGCATCACCTTATCCAACTTCAAATTGTAATACAAAGCAGTAGTGATTAAAACAGAACGATATTGGAATACAGGTAAACCTGCAGACCAATGGAATAGAGTTAAATATCCTGACACAGACCCTCAAATACATGATCACTTAATCTTTTATAAAGTAGCAAGAAATTTGAAGTGGAGCAAGAAAACCCTCTTCATCAAGCAGTGCCAGGAAAACTGGCAGCTGCATGCAAAACGATGAACTCAGACCTCTAACACCATGCACAGAGGTCACATTAAAATTAATTAAAGACTTTCATATCAGACCTGAATCCATAAGATACATGAAGGAAAATGTGAGCAGAACACTCCATGTCATTGAAGCTAAAGGCATCTTCAAAGATGAAACACCACTGACCAAGCAAGTGGAAGCAAAGATTTACAGATGAGACTGCATTAAACTAAGATTTTGCACCTCAAAATAAACAGTGACCAAGATACAAAGACAGCACATGGGTTGGGAAAAATTATTCACCCAATAGCCATCTTATAAGGGGTTAATATCAAATATATACAAGGCACTGGTAGAGCTTTGCAAAAAAAAAAAATACCCAACCCATAAAAAACTGGGGACAATAAATGAACAGAAACTTCCTGAAAGAAGAAATTCAAATGGCCAAAAGGCACATGGAAAAATGCTCTACATTACTAATCACCAGGAAGATGCAAATCAAAACAACAATGAGATATTTCACAGAGTCTAGTACACATCCAAAAGTACAAGAACTGCTATAGCTGGTACAGATGCGGAGAGAAAAGGTAGGCATTCCTCAAAAAACTAGAAACTGAGCTCCCATTTGACCCAGCAGTATCAATTCTGGGAATATATCCTGAACTGGGGGTTCAAAGAACACACAACATACATGCTATCTAACTTCTATGTTTATGCCAGCACTATTCTCAATAGCTAATATCTGAAAAAATCCTAGTGCTTGAGAACAGACGACTGGATACAGAAACTATGGCACATCTACACAATGGAATACAATGCAATGGCTAGGGGAAATGAAGTCATGAAATTCTGTTATAAATGAATGAACATGAAGAGTATCATGCTGTATGAAATAAGCCAGAGGAGAGGGACTGACATAGAATGACTGCATTCATTTGTGGGATATAAGAAAGAAGACAAAAAAACATAGTATGAGACTAACACCCAAGGACTGTAGAAACAAGGACCAGGAGGATTGGTCCACATTTGAAAGCCTGCCCAAAGTGTTGGGAGAGAGGGCAGTTGAAATAAAGAAGGTACCACCATGACTACAAATTATCCATTTTTAAAGAGGTGTTTTTTATTCTTAATTCATATAATGGAAGGAAGAGAAAGGGAGACTTAATAACCTCTTGTGAAGACCCTGTATCTTCTGCTATTTTGTGGTCAATAAGAAACAATAGGTAATATGAGAAAGCAAGAAGGAAATAAGGAAGGAACAAAGGCAGGGAGGGAGAAAGAAAATATCCCACATTTCATGTGTAAATATGTATGTACTGTACTGAATTTAGTAATAACGTTAAATTATTGAGACTAATCTCTTAACATATTAATAGAACACAGTATTGAATCAAGTTCTCTGTATCCTCGAATCATTAGATATAAAGGAGTTACCAATTTGAATGTGATAAACTTTATGCAAGTTTATTATTTAAGAGACTTAAATAATAAAAATTATTTGTTATAACACATTGTAAGAAATTCAATGAAGGATAATGTCAGTGTTACTTTAATCTGTAGCTCAGCAATCTCAAGACCCAGATTCTTTATCCCCTTTAACTCTGTCTTTTAGCTAGGCCTGACTCAGCATGTCCTTCCCAGACTTAGTCACCTCTTAATCTAGAGCACTATTGTTCTAGACGTAGTTTAGTTTGCAGTTACAGTAACACTGTAAAGATAAAAGATAAAGATAAAGATAAAAGCCCACTTATTGGGCCAGAGTCAAGTACAGCGGGTAGGGCGTTTACCTTGCATGAGGTCGACCCGGATTCAATCTTCAGCATCCCATAGTGTCTGCTGAGCACCATGGGGCCCTTCCAGCAGTGTTGACGAGATGCTATTGGTGGTGCTACGGAAATCATGCAGTGCCAGGAATCAACTCAGGTCTCCTGAATGCAAAGTATGTGTTTTATTCAGCTATGTCTCTGTCCCACCACAGATTTCTTTCTATGAGCAAGGAGAAAATTTCCCAGAGATTTCCCCAAGCATATCTGAAAGAATAATTTTCAATAGAATTTTGTCACATGCCCATGACTAAAGCAATCACAATTTTACTTACACAGTCATTATCTATCCACTCCCTGAGCTGTCCTGCAGCAAGTGGAGAGTAAATAACTGAATGCTTTACAGTTGTTTGACACTAAAGAATGATAAACAGCTTTGGCTTTTGAAAATATGAACAATGTCTTTTAAATGTACATTAATAAAATACATTTCAACCCAGGGCTCCTGCATGTGGAGCTGAGCTCCAGCCCTCTGAGACACCGTCCTGGCCCCTCACCCCGTTTTCATCCATGTATGTGTGTATGTAAACACAACCAACCGCCTTTTACTTTTTGTGTTTTTGTTGGTTTGGGGCCACACCCAGCTGTACTTAGGGCTTCCTCTTTGCTCTGTCCTTGGGGATCGCTCCCGGCAGGGCTGAGGGGACCACATAGTTTGTTGGGGATTGAACATGGGCCTACTATGTACAAGGCAAAGGCACCCTGCCTGTGTACTCTCTCCAGCCCTGGAGTTTATTTCCAGGACTAGACTTGAAGAAATATGGTGAAATTTTTTCAAAGCAGCTGCATGACATCTTATAGCCTTGTTTTCTTTCTCTGGGAGAACCTGGCAAGCTACAGAGAGTTTCCTGCACACATGGGAGTCTCCCAAACTCCCCATGGTGTATTCATATGCCAAAACCAGTAACAATGCTGGGTCTCATTCCCCTGACCCTGAAAGAGCTTCCAATGTGGCACCATTGGAAAGGATGAGTAAGGAGAGGCTTCTAAAATCTCAGGCTAGGATAAATGGAGACGTTACTGAGACTGCTTGAGAAATTCGATGATCAACAAGATGATGATGATGATGATTTCAACAATTAAGAAATGTTAAATATTTATTATTCATCTTCAACTTTTCCAAGTCTTTTCCTAGCATATTTCATCTAGTCTGTCAAAGATCAAAGAAACTTGCAGATACTAAGCTAATGGAAGTAGCTACATCTATCCACATTTATTCAGTTAGGATTTTCTGAGTTCCTATCATACTGAGACACAATTAACTGAATTTTTCATACTTAAGACATACTTAAGGCATTTTTCATACTTAAGACACAGTTAATTGCATTGTTTAATCATGCAAAATTCACATTATTGAGAAGTTAATTATTTGGAAAATGCCAAAGTTTAAAAAAATATTTATCAACATGATAAATTCTATCAGTTATTTTTAAAGACTGAGTAATGATGTTTTTAATTGAACACAATAGTTAATTGCAACCAGCAATCAGAGCTTTCTAAACACTGAAAAATGATAATGTAATAGTTCCTCAGATTGTAGTTTGAAAGATATATTTCAACTTAAAATATATTTTTAAAATTCTATAAATCTCACAATAGTTTTACAATTTCTATCCCAAACTTACAAATAAAATTATTATTTTCTAAAGTATAATTGAAGTAATTTTAATAAATTATGTTACTTATTATATGAAAGGTAAATTTATTGAAATAATCCTATTGACAATATTAAACAAAGTATATTAATATCTATATAATTATATATCTTTGAGGGAATAAATATAATTTATAGGAGAAAGACAAATGACAGTGGGGTGTGGGTAACATTAACTCAGAAGTTATATAATGCATAAAATTTCATATAAAATTCTGATTTGAGGTTATTTAGTCTAGACTCTCACATAGACATAACTAAGGAAGAGTAGAATTAAGAATACATAGACATAAAAATGCCATAAAAAATGAAAAGCTCCAGAATCTTCCCAAGAATTGATACTAAGGTCAGTATTCCCCAAGTCACAAAAATATATTTGCTTTTTTTTTTCCCTCTGAGATCCAAATTCCGAAGCTTTGTCTACATTACTCCTCAAAGAAAGACTCACCAGATCTATGTCAAGAAAATCTAGAGAACTGAATTAAAGGTTGAGGGAATGAAAGACTAAGGAAGGAAACCCAGGAGTGATAGTTTGGGGGTATTATGGACCATTCCCTTTTCTACTTTTGTTTTAATTGTACATCCTAGATAACTGCAGTTTTAAGAATAAGGTTCAAATTTATTTTCTAAAGAATCTAGGAACCAAGTGGTAGGAAAGCAAGCTTTCTGACAGGACCTCAGTAACTCCTGGTGTGGACATTTGAGGAAGCTCACTCTCTAGCCTGCTTTTGTCTGTGTGTAGCTTAATAAAAGGATCCTGAGTGAATTTCAACTGCTCAATTCCCTTGGCTAGAGAGCCATTGTCCAGGACCCATGGTGTATAAATGTGCACAGAGGCCCTGATTGCTGAAAAAGAAAAATCTTGGGACTTCTGCCACTGTTCACCCAGACTCAAACTTCAGTGCCATGCAATAAAGTCAGGATAAATTTATTCTGCCAGAATCTTTTTTCTTTCATTACTGACATCCTAGACTGTTGGCACAATAATATTAATCATCTGACCTTTTGGAGGCAATTTCCTGATCTTGGCTGGATGGATCAGGCTAAATGCTACATTTTGCCCTATTTTTAAATTGCCCAGATGGTGTGCCCACATATGCTGGGCAGCTTCCAGGGACTATTTGTACCTTGGGTGTAACCAGCTGCTATAGAGAAGAGTGTCAAAGGGAGGTGAAGGAATGGTGAGTGTTTGGTCAGGGCCTTTCTTATCTGAGTAAAAATAATTTCTATGGTTATCTATGAAGTGTTGGGCCTTAGTTTAGATTCCAGAGCTGTCACTCTTGATAACCATAAAATGGCAACCTAGTACAAGTTGAAAAAGTGTGGTATATAAACAGAAGGAGTCCAATTCTTAGCCAGATGCTTTAGAACTCTGCTCCATCCACCCAACTTTGGATACAAGGGCTGCTTATGTGAAAAAAATTATCAGGGAAAATGGTTGTGCTCATTATGACCATTTCCCCCCACTACCTGCTGTGAATTGAAATTGATTTTGTTTCCTTTGAGATTAGGAGTTAATGTATTGAAAAGTTAACCGACAAATGGTACTTGAGATCTTGATATCTGTAATACACACAGTTTTTAAACTTTTAGCAATGCGAGAAACTCCATCACCTTGAAACAGTTTAATTTCCCAATTGATTTCCCTGATAGTAAATTGTCTGCCTTTCTTTCTTTCTTTCTTTCTTTCTTTCTTTCTTTTTTTCTTTCTTTCTTTCTTTCTTTCTTTCTTTCTTTCTTTCTTTCTTTCTTTCTTTCTTTCTTTCTTTCTTTCTTTCTTTCTTTCTTTCTTTCTTTCTTTCTTTCTTTTTCTTTCTTTCTTTCTTTCTTCTTTCTTTCTTTTTCTTTCTTGTCTTTCTTTTCTCTCTTTTCTTTCTTTTTCTACTTCTTCTTCTTCTCCTTCTCCTTCTCCTTCTTCTTCTCCTTTTCTTTCCTCCTCTGCCTCCTCCTCCTTCTTCTTCTCCTCCTCCTCCCTTCCCCCCTCCTCAACCCCTCCCCTCCCTCTTCCTTTCTCCCTCTCCCTCTCGCCCTCCATCTCCTTCTCCCTCTTCCTCCTCTCTCTCTTCCTTCTCTTCCTCTTCTTTCCATTCTCCTCCTCCTTATTCTTCTTTCTATGTCCTTATTCAGAACAGATATTTGAGATTCACCATTTACAAGAAAACTTGACATATATCCAAGATGATTTCTCCCAGCTCTTAAACTAAAGATGGTGGCAGGAATTCAGATATAATTTGTAGCTAAAATTGTGGTTTGTTCAAAGTCTGTAGTCAGCAAACTGCAGCCTTCAGACCCATTGCCTGCCTTTGAGCAACCCGTGAGCTAGGAATGGATTTTATTTGTATCTGTAGTAGGGGAAAGAGATCAAAGAATACCAATATTGTGCAATGTGTATTAGTCCTCTGAAATTCAAATATCAATGTCTGCAAATAAAGGTTTAATGGAATGCTGCCTTGCACATTTGCTTATATCTGTGGTGATATTTTGTACAACCACAGACTTGGCAGAGTTAAGTAGCTACAAGAGACTGAATGGTGCAAAGTGTTAAATATCTGTTGTTGACCCTTCTAGGAAAAAGATTGTCAATTCCTGGTTATGGATGCTAATTAAAAACAACTCATAGAAATGTTTCAGGAAATCCAGCAAGCCATAGTAGAGTCTGTTAGCTTACATACAGAAATAGTGTCTGTGTCCATAGTTATGACTAGGTGATAGGGTGCAATAAAAAAAAACAATGGATGTGTATGTGTTTATGTGTGTATCTGTGTATATACACTAAGTCTACATCATATACACAGTAATTGTGGAGATAACAATGTCCAAGATTTTCACTGCCACAACTCCAGCACCAAGCTAAGAAGGTGCTCATTAAATGCTTATTGAATCAAGAGGATGAGAGGATAAAGAAATAGAAGGCAAGTGAAATAAAAGATACCCAGGTTTGAGAGTAAAATAAGTTTCAATTCAGCCTTAAATTTATCTATCCTTGCACAATATTCAAGGAATCCCAGAAGTTCCACCCTTCTAATACCAGACACATAGTACAGATGGTAAGACACATGGTTTGCATGTTGACAATTCTAGCCCCAGGAAAACACATTACAGGAGGAATGCCTGAATACAGCCATAGAAGTTCACGTAATCCTAGCCTGAAGAGCCCAGTCAATGTCATATCATTGGGATCTTGCAGTGAACTAAAAGACCAGTTCACCTTGAATCTCTGAAAGAGGCCCTGATCCCTGAGCACTGTTCGGAAGGCTCTCTCCAGAAAATTCCATACTTTGGAATTTAACAGATCAAATTCTAATTGTAAACCCAGAAGATTAAAGAAATGACTACCTGTGGCTACTGTCAGGGTGCCCCTTTAAGATCACCTTTTTCATTCTCTTCCTTAGTCACAACTTATATATTTAGACTGAAGACTAATTTCAGATCTAAGAGTAGCAAAAGGAAGGGAACTGAACACAAAATTCATAAATAAACAACATCATCAGTCACTGCTGATCTTTGATAGTGGTTCTTCTTTCTTAAATAGGTCTCTCTCTCTCTCACTCTCTCTCTCTCTCCCCTCTTTCAGGTGACACCCACACATATCCTCCATTGTTGGCAGAGATGCTCACTCAGATAAGAACTGGAGTTCATGCTTCACTTTTTCATCTTCATGTGTCATCATCACTGTGTAAAACCACAAGAATAGGAAAACAAAGCTGTTTGCTACTCTTCTGTCTTAACTGATATTTCCACCCAGCTCTCACAGCATCTTCTTTGGAGCATCTATATTTGCCACTTAGATAGTATTCTACCAGATAGGTGTGTGCAGCTTCCAATCCACCCCTACTCTTAAAAAATAGAAAAGAAAAAAATATCTACCTTTCTGTGACTATTTATCTTCTCAAATCCCCAACATTCCAAAATCTTTCAGAGTTGTGACATGCAAATTGGATAGGGACAGGAGCTTGAAAACACACAGCTTGGGAAGAGTGGACTTAATAATGAAGTCAGCTAGGAAATGGTGACTTAATCTTGGATCACCCATATTTCATCCCAAACATTTTTCAAATGTGGTATCTAGGACTTTCATCCAGAAATAAGCAAAAGCACACTGAGAAAGTGTGCTACATTCTGCTCTGGACAGTGTCCTGGGTATCTAACTGCTGAGAGACTGTGAATCTTGCAAGGAATGCATACATTCTTTTAGGACCAAACAAAGAGAGAAACAAACAAACACAAAACCCAGAAAACTGAGAAACCTATCCACTCAGATTTGTTTCTAAAGAACCAAGCACTTTCTAGTCAACGTTGTCAAAATGTTAAGATTTCTGTGATGCCCATTTTAGGGGACACAGGGAAATATTAGGAGAAGCAAAGTTATCAAACTTGGATATGGTTCCTAAACCAACCCTTTTCAGCTGACTAGTATGCTGTTGGAGCCTCTATTGTAATGAATCCAGACATCTCCCAGAATTTTTTTTATTCATTATCTCTGTTTCAGAGAAAATGAGAGGGGAGAAAAAGTATTTCTTTCAAATGAACCCTTGCGTTCTTTGTCAGAAGGTAAAATTGAATTCATAGTTATGAACAATTATAATGTTCAAATAGTTCTATAAATAGAACATGGTGAGGAGTCTCTTGGGTAAAGTTATGATTTTTACTTCTTTATTTTTAATTGGAAATTAAAGGCACTAGAACCTTTTTTCACAGAACTAGGTTACACTATTCCTATTAGGCCAATAAAAGAGTACATAATGAACTTACATTTAATGGATAACTTTCTCTAGTTGATTTGATTTGCCCTATTGTACCCATGAGTGATGGGCTGAGTTCAGTGTTTCCTGGAGAAAGCATGTAAGTTCATCTTTCTGTGGTATATTTACCTTTATTACATTTAATGGCTCCATCTCAATGACAAACTGGAAATGAACTATGCACACTTATTTTTCTTAAGACCACCTTTTAAGTAAAAACGTATAGCTTGCAATGAAATAAGCAGTATCTGCTATAAGAACAACTCAATGTCTAGTTGGAAGTTCTTCACTTCTTTATATGATGATTGTGTGTGTGTTTGTTTGTGTTTGTATGTGTGTCAGTTGTTTAATGTGATGATTAATAAGCCTGATTTAAATTTCCAATATTCTCTAAGTGACAGAATTTTGTTCATTTTTTTATTTTTAAATGATTACAAGCCCTCAGCATGTTCAGTTATGACTTGAGAGTGAGAGATGAAGACACTGAAATTGTCTGTCCCCAGCAGTTCCATCACTAAGCTCTTTTTGAATCATAGACGTTTATAGGATTAGTTGAGACCAAATCACTCCACAAGAAAAGAACAACAATTCATTAGTAGGATAGAATTTTAGTCACACAGACAACATTTTCAGGAGTCTATGCCTAAAGGCATGTTTAGAATACATTTCTTCATTAAAAGGGAATCTGGGTATTTCAATGGGAAATGAACTTACTCTTGGCTTTGTCTTGTTTAGCATGACTTTTTAATATGATTTCTAAATGTATTGGTTTTCCTCACTGCATTAAGATGCCTAAGGTGCAAATGAACCTACTCAACATGTTTTCTTTTACCATGTTTATCTACATATATTTTACCTCTAACTTCTCAATAAAATCTCCTTTAATTTTTAATTTTAAAAAATAACTGACTTTTTCTGAAATGATTAGGACAGTTATAATTATTATTTATTTGCAATGACTGAAATTAATGCAGTTTGAGGTATTGGGTGTATGGCAATAAACAATGCAGGTAAAGATCCTGACATTCTCTTGGAGAAGCAAATCATAAACAAATAGGTAAAACAATATGAGATACAGAAATACTATAGGCAAAAAAAATAAGCACATAAGGTATAAATAAATTTAACAAGGATAGAAGATGTTACTGGTGCAGGGATTGAGGGAAAGAAGAGAGTGAGCTAGTAAATATCTGGCAAGAACATTCCAGATAGCAGAAAGAGCATGTGAGCATGTGTAAAAACTTTGAGGTAGAAACATACCTGTGATGTTGGAGAAAACATATATCAAAAAAGCACATATATACATATATTAGATAGCGTTTTATTGAATGCCCTTGCAAGTCCCAAGAAACCGTTCAGAACAGGTCTTGAGAGAATTCTTGTGCTTCTCCTTGACCTGGGATAGTAAAAAGGCCTAGAGTGATGACTCTGGCTCTAGATTCATCCTTCGTATCACCCCAAAACATCAGCATGTCCTTGAGTTAAAAACTTAAAATCTATTCCCAAGCCTGCTGTGATTCCCCCAAAACATTAGGCAACTAAAATGAGGACTCATAACCATTTAGCCATTGACATTCATATTAAATAGCCCTAAGAACAGTGACTTAGCTTGTAAACTGAAGGGACTAGGGGAGTCAAGGCAGAAGTTTAATCTTTCATTGACTATTCACATCACATAGAATGTAAAGCCCAGCCTGCCACCTTAGAAATGTAAACAATGATCAGGTGAGAAGTTGTGACTAAAACTAAGCAAAGTAGAAGTAGGATGCCTATGTTGAAGGAAAACTAATATTTGAAAAATCTAAATTATTTCTAAATATTTAGAAATTAAATCTAAATATTCATTGCTAAAATTCATGCAATGCCTGCACTGAAAGACATTGTTAAAGCAAATAATTTACAATAGGCACATACAGGTCAGTAATATTACCATTGAATATACAGAACATATTGTACATTAGGTCTCTATAAAATGGAATGGTCTGCACCAAATAAGTTAACAACAAAACTTATTTTTAAAATACTATTAATTTTAATAGTTTTAAAATAATGGCAATAGAGGATATTGTTTTCTTCAGAACTACCATGTTTGAAATGGTAAAAGCATTGCTCCAACCTCTGCTTTTAAACCATTTCTTGGTTCATACTAATATTGAAAATGCACTTCCCCATTGTCAATTCTGCTTTGGTTCTGTTAGAGTCAGAAAAATATGATTCATCTGTTGAAAATCTATTTTTCTTACCTGAAAATAAAACCACATATTACCAAATATTTCCATTTTTAATTGTTTATTTTTTGCCATTGCCCTTTCTAAAAATTCTCCAAATCTGCCATTTTCAAATCCAAACTGTTAACATTGTGGGTCAAGAGACTGGCAACATAGCGCTTGTACCAATATAAACTCAACCAGTTTTGCTTCACCCAAACCCTGCTGAATTTGTTCTTCTGTGAATCAATTAATGAACTGGAGTGAAAATACATTTTAAAATTTTACCAAGGTACAGCATTTTCTGTCTGGAAGCACGGGATCTCCTCCCTTACTTCACATAATAAAAAAGAAAAATTAAAGAAGACTTATTTCTGTGTGGCTGGAACTGTGAAGAATGCCATACACTTCATTGTAAGCTGAACTATCCAAGAAACAAAAAAACATTAGACAATTAAAGTCTCATCTCTGGGTGGTGGGTTTTCATTTGTGTTGCAATATTCTCTCCTTTCTCAGATTGGTTCCAAGTTTAATTTGCATATATAATTTATCTATAGGGCAACAATATTAATAGAAGGTATGGTGACAAATGCTGGAAACAGGCATAAAAAGGACACAATAATCGTCAAACTTTTATGAAGATTATAGTACAGAGACAGGTACTAATGATCATATCTCCATTTTATAGTTAATCATCATTTTAAAAAGGCAATGGCTTGACTGAAGCCAACCAGTAGCCAATCAAGAACCAAAGGACTCACTGTCTCTAAAATCTAGGTTTTCCTAATATTGTATTTCATTGAAATAGGAACAAAACATAAAGGCAACAGTGGAGCTTAAACCTGAGGTCCCCAGATGTACTCCAATTGACCCTAACTGGAAGCAGAAAAATATCCAGAGTCATTTTGTGTCATGCCTCACAAAATATCTTGAGAATTTTGATGCTGTCTCAACAAATGCCCTCCAAAATTGTTTCCCACGTTAACATACTTCCAGGATGCATAAACACCTAATGGGCCATACCATAGCTCTGGAACTCTAACCACTGAAGTGCACAAAGTCCCTGCACATCCACTCTCACCAAGGTGCCTTCTACCCACAATTCCCTAAAGGAATTCCCTCAGCACATAGCAAAAATCATATCACCACCCTGCCTTCAGAAGAAGCTCCCCCCTAGCCTAATGAATGCTAACAGCCTCCTTCTACACAGGAGCACTGCTTCTCCTGCAGATACTCACTCATTTAACCCTCCTGACTTCCATGCAAGACAACAGAGAGACCAACACCACAAACCTGAAATATATGGAACAGAAAAGGACCCTCTAGGATTTGACTGGAAGACCTGCCAAACAATTAATCCTTCCTTGTATTCAAACCATATTGACATCAAGAGGCCTTCTTTTGAATGAAAGAATGAATGAATTATTTGAATGAATGAATTTCTGATTCATTCCTTTAGGGCACAAGGGGACTACTTTATTCTAGGAAGTGAGGAAAGTAAGTGAATTTATCTCCCTTTGCTCTGACTAAATGACTAAACACAACCAGTCTTCATCCTGATAGTGTCTAACTAAAGAAAGAAGTAAAATCTCTAGACTAAAAGGAAAATAGCATTAAATAGAAACTAAGTGGTTCATTTTATGAGTAAGAGGCAGTGTTTACATGTTTTTCCCAAAAGATTAAGCCCTCCTATCCCTCCCCCACTCTAATGTATCACATCCATAATCCCACCATTTAATCAAAAGGAATAATTTCTAAACCATTCTTCTCTTTCTAAAGAGTCCTTCAATATTATACTATGCTTGAATGAATGCATGAGAACAGAGTGGAATTGGGAGACAATTTCAAGGCTAACCAAATCCACTCTTTTGTTTACTATCCTACCCTTGCAATCAAGTCAATAAATACTTTGTAAATTTTAATTTTGTTGTGGCCTTGCAAAATTTGTCATGCCATAGTAATATTCTTAAACTTTGTTTCAGAGTCTCAAAATGGTGTTCATTGGTCTAGTCACTCCAAAAAAATTGACATTGCTGGCCTAACAGGGGACTTGGTGGCTGGCTGAAGTCAGGCAGTCATTTCCTATCCAGAGCAGTGATATGGAACAGGTGAAGAGATGCCAGCCGGCTGGCATCTGGATAGGCGTCCATGTCAGGAGCGATAGGCTGCAAAGTCACGTGCTGGGGCATAAGGCTGGTAGTACTTGGGAGCAGGCACCATTCTCCTCCGAGTCATGTTAATGTAGTCACTCTGAAGCATTCTCTTATTCTTATTCTTTATCTGCAGAAAAGAGAAGAGTCAAATGAAGGGAACTGAGGAACAGAACATGTCATGGAATGAATTTTCAGACTTTGGGTGGACCTATTCAAAAACATGTATTATCAAATGAGACTGAGTACACCAGACTTTATAAACACCCTCAACTTGTATTTGGACTCATCAAACCTAACTAGTTAGACTCTTCAAATTAACTTGAAAATTTTTAATTAAAAAAATTTAGAGATAGACACTCATGTAGCTTTAAATGATTGACTTGAATTCCAAAAGTATATCTAATTTACATATTTATCTGTTGCTAAGTAAGTAATCTTGAAGACCCTTCCCCCTTTGAAACAGTTTAAGCATCCCCACTGCAATCTTCTTACATTAGTCATTTGCTTAACAAGCTATTTCCCATAATTAGCCAAAGAGATATTTTCCCTCCAGACTTTGGATAAATCAGTAAATTTATGAACATAGAAGTGAAAGCCCCCCCAAAAGAAGAATTCTGATTCTAGAAAATTATTGTTATATTCCTAATCTTATGACTATGCAGTCACGCCTTTAGACTCAGCTAGCTTTGTAGAAATTTCTTTGTAAATTTCTTTAGGGCTGAAGAAAGTTGGAGCAATATTAAACCTCAAGCAGGAGTAACGCTCATTATGAATTCTAAGCAACATTTTAGTTAATGGTTATGAATGTTTATAGCCATTCTATTTATAATATTCAAAATGTGGAAACAACCCAAATATCCTTTTCTGGGAATATTGGTAAACAAATTATGGTATATTTGTATGTTGCTTAGCATTTCTTCTGGATCATAGTGAATATAAAATTTAATAAAAGACCCATACAAATTCTTTTCTATTATAAAAAAGGGTTTTTTATAATAGAAAATTCTGAATCCAGAAATCGGTAGGAACACAAAGAAGGAGGAAGAAGAAGAAGAGAAGAAAAAGAAGAAGAAGAAGAAGAAGAAGAAGAAGAAGAAGAAGAAGAAGAAGAAGAAGAAGAAGAAGAAGAAGAAGAAGAAGAAGAAGAAGAAATGGAATAGGAAGAGGAGGAAGAGAGGAGGAGGGGAGGAGAGGAAGGGAAAAGAAGAGAGGGAGATGGAGAAAGAACAAAAGGAAGGAAGGAAGGAAGGAAGGAAGGAAGGAAGGAAGGAAGGAAGGAAGGAAGGAAGGAAGGAAGGAAGGAAGGAAGGAAGCAAAAAGGAAAACCAGCAAGCATGTGCCTATTTCCTGGCATACATGCCTGATACTTAAGGAGATAGCCTGGACATGGATAACATGAGCATTTATATAAATTAGTAAGCTTAAATTTTTATCTCTAGGGGATAGAGTAATAGTACAGTGTATAGGGCATTTGCCTTGCACACGGTTGATATGGATTTGATCCCTTGTATCCCATATGGTCCTCCTAAGCACCAGCAGGAGTAACTTCTGGGCACAGAGTCAGGAGTAACCTCTTAGCATTGCTGGGTATGGCCCCTAAATAAAACAAAAATAAAGCATAACAATTGCATCCCTAGACTCATTTTTCTAGATTCCTTCACCCCTACCTTGTTAAAGGAGTATGATATATGTTAAATGTGAGAAAAGCAACAATCTCCCTATTCTTATTGCTAAATATAGTTGATGTCTTTTCAGTTCTCATCCTGAACTCTTAGCACCATTCTATTTTATGAACCATTCTCTTCTTTTTGAAGCACCATTCCTCTGTCTTCTGTGAAATGATGTCATTGTGGTTTTCATTCTCCCTCTTGCCCGCATGCTTGGCTGTCTTCCCCAGGGCCCCTCGGAGGCGATGGGCTCCAGCTTCCCTCCCCACACCGAACAGAGCTCCCGGCAGCCAAAGACCACCAGAACCTAGCTACAGCCATGCTCGAGGCACCTCTCCACACGTTCGGACAGGCCTCATGCATGAAGGTACCCAAGTGTGTGTGATCCCATCAACGGGCAACATCCAGACTTAAAAGCAAGCTCCCAGAAGCGATCTTATAACCTACTTCTTCCTCTGGGAGAAACTAGCAAGCTACTGAGAGTTTTCTGCCCACATGGGACAGCCTTGCAAGCTTCCCATGGTGTATTCATATGCTAAATCCAGTAACAAGCTAGATCTCATTCCGCTGACCCTGAAAGAGCCTCCAACACAGCGTTGTTGGGAAGGCCAAGTGGAGAGAGGCTTCTGAAATCTCAGGCATAGGACGAATGGAGAGGTTACTAAGCCCGCTCGAGAAATCGACGATCAACGGGATTTTGTGATTCACGTGATTCACGTGATTCATGATTCTTCCTCTCTAACTACTCCTTCCCTGCCTCCTTTGAACATTCATTCTTTACTTTCTAAACATTCATGTTAGTTCCTCACAACTATGTAGTAGGTCATCTCTTCTCACTAAATCCTTTGGCCATCAATAATCTTATCCATATTCTCACTTTAATCTACCCATCATGAGAATTTATATCTCTGAGCTAGATGTCAAAAACCCCTTCAACCAAAGCTTGAAGTCTTTTCCTAAATGTTTACATCTTCCAGCATTTTTTAAAATCTCAGTCATTGACAACTACCCATATAATTGCTAAAGTCAAACCTCCAAACCCTCATTATTGGTACTACCAGCTCCCATTTTTTCAAAGGATACTTGACAACATCCTGAGATATTTGGGGTAGTACAACTAGTAGGACAGGAGGATAAAGATCAGATGCTGCTAAAGACTCTATGTTGCAAAGAACAACCCCCATGCAACAAAGATTATTCAGTCCCAAATAAGTGCCAATATGGAAAGAAAAATACTGATCTTAAAAATCAGATTATGAAAAACATTGAAATAACAAGAAATAGCTACAAAATCATTGCCAAATCTGAATTAATATTTTTAGACTTTCTCTCCCCCTTCTTGCTCATTGCCAAAGATGACTGATGACTCAAGCCTGGGTGACTAAGGCAATGGTGTTCTATCCACAAGCATAAAGTAAGGCAATAGAAGTAGATCTGAAAATGATAATAAATTTGGTTCTTGTCACTTGAGAATTTGAAATAATGGATAAATTATCTAGCTGGAACTTAGAAGAGGGCAGCATTCAACACACCTGATTGGGGTACTCATAGTACTACAGTCATAGAAACAAGGCAGGTAAGAGAAGTTGTCCATTAAATATATTGGATATACATCTTTTTATATAAAACTAAAGTTTTCTTGGATATAAGGTTATGGTAGGGCAAGAATATGGGCAAGGAATTATCTGTCTCAAATAAACGTGTAAGGCTACAGCTGATACCTTGGAAGAAAACTTAGTACTTACTCCAACTTTGAGGACTTCCCTTGTCAGACTCCCAAATGACAGCCTTTGCTTCAAGACACCCAAACAAAATTATGTCTGTTAAAGATACCCAACAGTGAAGATATTGAAGATGTTGACTCTAAGTTTCTTCAGGTTTCACACAGAAATTAGGAAAAATTTTGCAATAAGCATTCGTGCTTACCCTTAGTCTGTTCTCAGATGATGGATTTAGTTATTATCCTAATTGTAAACATAGTGATATATAAATAACATATACATGCGTGGGAACACTGTAGAGAAACCTAAATGTCAATGTATATCTAGCATCTGTACATGTAAGTGCTCTGTACGAGGGACTAATATATCCTGTCCTTTATCAATCAAAATAAATCATTTTCATTTTTTTAATCACAAAAAATCTTCTAAATAAATAAAGATGTGTGATTTCAGGATGGGTGACTCCTCTCTTTTCCTTCCACTCCAGATCTTACCCACTAGTTTCCTGGAAACAGCAGCAAGATTCAAGACAAGACAATTCACATAATGAAAGGAAGGAAGGAAGGAAGGAAGGAAGGAAGGAAGGAAGGAAGGAAGGAAGGAAGGAAGAAAGAAAGAAAGAAAGAAAGAAAGAAAGAAAGAAAGAAAGAAAGAAAGAAAGAAAGAAAGAAAGAAAGAAAGAAAGAAAGAAAGAAAGAAAGAAAGAAAGAAAGAAAGAAAGAAAGGGAGGGAGGGAGGGAGGGAGGGAGGGAGGGAGGGAGGGAGAGAGAGAGAGAGAGAGAGAGAAAGAAAGAAAGAAAGAAAGAAAGAAAGAAAGAAAGAAAGAAAGAAAGAAAGAAAGAAAGAAAGAAAGAAAGAAAGAAAGAAAGAAAGAAAGAAAGAAAGAAAGAAAGAAAGAAAGAAAGAAGGAAGGAAGAAAGACAAGGAAATCAGGATTTAAAGGCATGTATTCCCAGTCAACACACTATCCACACTCCCTATTTTGTGACTGAAAATGAAAAAGACCATGATTTTTTTTTAAAGACTCCTTCAGACTAAGAGAACAGATTTACTAGTTTAGTTGAGTGAATTGAGTGAGAGTAACAGGTGCTGGACTGTGGCAACCTGGCATAGGGGACATTTATTTACTCAAATGTCAGCAGTAGGTCAAGAACTGAAAAGAATCTGCAGCTGCTCCCAGAAACCCACTCAACTATAACTGCTTACAGTAGCACCTCACACACTCTCAGGAAGTTCCGGAAAACAGCAGCTTACACCAAGATACATTGCAGAGCAGACAAAAATAGGACCCCAGAAACGTACCCAGGAAATGGCTAACCTGGGGGGAATCTTCAGTATTCTGTCTGCCTAGTTCTGCTAGCTCTAAATGCTGAAAGAGTAACAAAAGCAAGGAAAAGTGAACCAAGCATAACAATATTTCTCTAGTCTATGAAATACAGCTGTGCATTTATTTCACATTTTGGTCAGAGAGTACAAGACCTGGGTTCAAGACGCTAATAATAGGCAGTTCTTATGGATACCATAATCAACGAGAGTTCACAAAGATAAAATATACCAAACTCTGGGAACTACCAATTAAAGGGTACCAGTATAAGACCAAAGTAGGTTTTCTTAATAAGAAGTAAGATTAATGTGAATAGGAATTAATAGTACAGTCAAAAAAATCCATAATGCCAATGATATTTTGAAGTTGAAAGTAAATTTTTTAAACTGCCTAAATCGAAATAAGAAGTTGCTTTTATCTCATAAGGGAATTCAGGTCACTTACTAAATTATTGCCCAAATTCAGTAACTGATATTCTAATTCTATTTACAGTGTTTTCAATGATGAGATTTACCCTTCTGTCCTCTGAGAGTTAAAGCAGCTCCCAAAACTACTTCCTGTAAATCTGATAAATTAATTTGACCTAGGTCATCACATTACAAAGGAGCATCTGTCCTGAAAGGATACACATAGAGCCATTGCACCTGGGTTTTAAATTGAGAAATTGAGAGTCCCAATGAGAGGGAGGGAGGGCGGAGGGGAGGGAACTAAAATTCTTAATTTTAAAAGCATTGAGAAACATTACAGAGGCTAAAGCTGGATAGTACCTTGGCTAAGAACAGAAAATTCAAAAAAATGAAAGAACTAAACCAACATCTGAAAGAACATGAGAAGTATTAAACAACTTGTATAAGACAAGCTAGATAAATACTCAAAAAACTTTCAAATATATAATATTTGCAGGAACAATCAACTACTTTGTTCCCAAATCCACAAAAGGTACTAACCAGGCAACAGGCAACCTGAAAAATGTCCATCTTTTTCCTAGACCCTCCTAAAATGGGAGAGATATGTGAAGAATTATCCAGAAGTCAACAGGGGCTTAAAAAGGATTTGATGACTGTGAACCCAAGTCTTCTTCCCATCACAAAAGCTTCCAGAAATCACTGATCAAATATATGAAGAATGACTTAAATATGATTAGTATAATTCAGGTATGCACATTTAAGTCAATAAGTTGAGAGGTTTAACTAATCAATTTGATAAGCATTGGTTATGATCCCAAAGTACTTAATACCAGTACTTTAATGAATGATGAATGTAAAGAGAAATAATTCTTATTTTTGTGAAACATATTATTAAAGAAACTACTCTTATTTAAATGTCTTTAACTTCTAGAAAATGTTAAAAGAAAATATGTAATCAGTGCAAACAATATTCTATACCACTCTGTAAAGGCACCTAGAAAAGTGTCTAGGGAACTGGAGAAATAGTACAGGCATTAAGGAACTTGTCTTGCATATAGTGAACCAATCTTCTCCCACCCCCACTCCCAACCTAAGTGTATAAGGTAAATATTCTTCTTAATAGTAGATTGGCTGGGGCTGGAGCAATAGCACAGCAGGTAAGGGCATTTGCCTTGCACGTGGCCGACCCAAGTTCGATTCCCAGCATCCCATATGGTCCCCAAAGGAACACCAGGAGTAATTCCTGAGTGCATGAACCAGGAGTAACCCCTGTGCAATGCCAGGTATGACCCAAAAGGAAAAAAATAGTAGATTGGCCACCAAGAAGTGCTCAAGCCTAGATAAAAAATTAAAAATTGAAGAAAGATTTTTTCTAAAATGCACTAAATTTCTTGTGTGATCATTTGAAAACTTAACAAAACTCCAATTCAACGGTGAGAGCTCAGAAAAGTCTAATTCTCATTATGGTTTCATAATGACAGTGACATCGTTGGCCCCCAAAATTTACCTGCATTGAAGGAGATAAAAATATGACTCAGATAAATAGACCTAGTTTCTTTGCTTGGTTTGAATGTATAATCTCAGTAACCAAATTTCTCATGATTTTTAACCCTGAGTCAAAAATTATTGTTGATTGTAGTTGTCTAGGGCCTTAAACTATTTAGATTTTATACATGTCTGCATTGAAATAGTTTTATCTGTCATTATTATGTTGCAAAAATGGAAAGAAATAAAATGGTTCCTAATATCTCTACCCCAGTTTACTCATTTCAGTTCTTATTTGGCCTGACTACCTAATCAGTGCCTTCAGGAAAGTAGAACCAACATCAGATTTTTATCTTTGATAAAGTTGGACAGACCAGCATAAAATCTATTCAAACTTGGCAGGGAAAAGAAAATAATAATAATCAGATGTTAAGCAGAAAATAAACCACATGGGCAAAATTCTTGAATATGACCAGATTGCTTATGCAATGGAAAGATTAAACAAAAACAAGACTGTGTTTCTTACCCAGAAAATACTAAGAACCACTGTTGCTAGAAAGCTATAAAAAGACAGGACCCCAACAGCCACCACCAGTATCCAAAATATTGTAGTAGATGCAGGAGGTGGGCCACTGGACAACGATGTGTCTCTGAAAAAAAAAGAGCAAATTGCAAATTAAATTATATCAGAATAGCATTAGGGCTAATATCCTTCCTTCTAAACACTATAGAAAAACATAAGAAGATTCCAAATATGCAAAATACACTACTTAGAACATGTAGACTTGCTCTTTTGTCTCTCCTCTTTGGAATTCATCCACCCCCACCACTGATTATGACTTAGTTTTCAAGAATATGTTAAAGATCATTAATTTAGGGTGGTACATTCATAGAAGTGCATGTTACCTTTTACATGGATAATGGTTCCATTGCTCTTCTGATTGTCTATGTAAGGAGGAGGATACATAACCTCAATTTTGCAGAAGTAAATATCCGTTTGATTAGCATATAAATTCCAGAGGTAGAATGTCACTGTTTCATTGCCCAATTTCACATCACAGTTGAATCCCGTATTTGACTGAGGCTGAGACGGATGGGATTGATTTCCACTCACAACACAGACTTCCACAGCACTATCCACTCCCTTATATAGGGATGCCCGGAACTCCTTTGAGAAGATGTTGTGAGTATGCGTGCAGGTAAGGTTGACCGCATTGTTGTACACAACAAGCATGGGTGACTGCGTCACAAAAATCTGGTTTTCTGGAGAAGAAAAATCATTTGCTTAGAACAAGACCATATAAATTTTAAAAATTTATCACAAAAACATATATATTAACAAAATTATAAAAATCTTCAGTGAGGCTTTCTCATGGTAGATGAAGATAAAGGAGTTCATTAGAAGATAATTCTATTGACAGCTTAAGTTTACATTTCAATATTATTTTTATCCTCCTTGGATGGGAAATTCAGCTTTTACTAAGATGGCAGAATGTGACTTTCTGTTCATTTTAAAATCCACAGCTAGGTATTTGAAATTTTCCAATGTACACTTCAGTTCTAGGATGTTGATCATGTTAATTGCTTTAATTTACTGGTGACAGGTACATTTGGAAATGACTTTTAATACCTGAAAGATTTGTTCTTAAAGTTTAAAAAGGCTTTTATGAAATAATTAAAGTGTTTTGCAACTTTTTGACTTTGTTTATTAATCACTCGTAGAATAGGATATAGAGGTCAGCAAAAACTTAACTCAAAAAGTTTATCAGTGCAGCAGATTCTGAGAAAGCTTTCTCAAGAAACTTACGTATTTGTTCCATTATTTTGCAATATGTAGAAGAGACCAACAAGAATTCTCTCTAAGCCATCATCACTCTTCATGCTATCACAATAAATAAAGTATTGGAAAACTATCCACTTCAACATCCTCACTTTATAACAAATAAGTCAAAGCTAAATTTTAAGCTATACGAGAGACACGAACAAATCTTTTCAATTTTTCCAAATTTTATTTTACTAAAGCACCAGGAATTACAAAGTTGTTCATCATTGAATTTTTGACATAGAATGCTCCATCACTAATTCCTCCATGTGTCAACTTCCTTCCACCAGTGGTCCCAAGTTTCTGCTCTTATGGCCCCTCTGCCACAGCCTGCCATCTTGATAAGCTTCTTTTAGGTTTTGTTATTAAAGTTTGGGTCTTGTGATTTCAGTGTTGTTAACTCTGTGGTTTGGATATTTAACTTTATTTCTCCTTAACACCACCAATGTACCTGAATCCTTTTGTTCTTAACCTCATACCTTCTCATCTATCTCTTCTTTCCTTCCCCTGCATTCTATAATAATCTATTGATTATTTCAACAAATACTCCCTACAAGCATTGTAACCAGAACATAGAAATAATTACAAAGTTTAACATATATTGGGAAAAAATAACTTTGTTTTGTTTTGTTTGCTTAAAAAGAATCATTGGTTGATTTTCAAAGGAAAAGTACAATCTTGGCAAGAAATGCCAACATCCCCCACCTTTTCAAAAAGCACAGATTGAACATGTATACTTATGCTTACTGAATCTTCCAGAAATTGTATTTCTAATTATTTGAATTCTGGGTTTTTTTTAATGTAGGAGTACTGATATTTATTCGGCCACTAATTAAGCTGATTGAAGAACGCATGAACTCTGCATTACTTTTTTAAAAAAATTTTTTTAATTTTAAAATTTTTCATAAAGTTTACAGCAAGTGGATGTTAGCCTGGCTAAGATGAATCTTTGTGTTTGGGGCCAAATGAGATGGGAGAGTGAAGGTGGAGAAGGGAACTGGGGGAAAGATGAGCAAAAAGGAGTAGTGTATGTCTAGGAAATAAGGCAATGCAAAAGAGTCACGTGGGGAATTACAGATGCCTCGATTTTCTAGACAATGTGTTGTAAAAGATAAGACCAACAAAGAAACATAATTCAGAGTTTGAGCTCTCTCCTACAAGTGAGGAATTACTGAAGTAGTTAAAACAGAAAAGTGATTGTTAATTTAATTATTTTTGCAAAAATAAAAAAGATAAATTTAACGAATACAAAACTATAAAGACTAGCTAACCAGTTAAGATACGGTTGTGGTAGTGTAGGCAAGAGATGTTAAGGACATGAACTATGGTTACAAAGATGTAGATAAACACAAGAAATATTTACATGCTAAAATTGGCATAACTCAGCATTGGTTTAGATGTGGTAAGTGAGGGAGGAAGAAGAGGGCTAAAAATGACTGCTTTTGGCCATACAGACCAAACCAGTAAGTAACAGTGTTTTCCTTTTGCTTGAATCTCATTCATTCATTACATGACCAGAATAAACAGCTCAAAAATTGAGGCAAATTTGGATATCTGTGATATAAAGAAGATATCCTTGCAGCTTAAGAGAATATTGCAAAGAAAATGCAAATAATCTTAAAGATGTCTGGAAACACCATTTATTCTCTAGAGGTTGATTTAGTGTTGATTTTTTCAGAAAAAAGGAGCAGTGTTTTTTCTCTCCTAAAACTATTTTTTCCTATACAACACATAATATATTGTGATCAGACTTTTTTTATGTCCATTGAAACTTATGAATTCAAACTTGAGCATTGTTAGACTGAGTAGATCTCTCTAGATTACATTCTATCTCAGTTATAAGCAGAAATTTCTTAGGGAAGAACAACCCAAGATCTCAGTATCTAGGCTAGCTGTTAGATATTCAATGTGTTCCTTACTGAGGGTCACTATTTCCTTCCACAATACATGGTCAAGCAAAGTATCACTGCCACTGTCATCCCAATTCTCATCAGTTTGCTCAAATGGGCACCAGTAACAACAATTGTGAGACTTGTTGTTACTATGTTTTGACATATTGAATACTCCACGGATATCTTGCCAGGCTCTGCCATGCAGACAAGATACTATCCGTAGCTTGCCAGGCTCTCCGAGAAGGATGGAGGAATCGAATCCGGGTCAGCTGCGTGCAAGGCAAATGCCCTACCTGTTGTGCTATTGCTCCAGTCCAAGCAAAGTATAGGTATCTATAATCCTTTAGATCGGCAAAGATACAAAACTCTTCCTTACCTCCCAATTTCCTCTGCCTAGACTAATCTTTTTTCTCTCCTTGTACTATCTTCTCCACAGTCCTTAACCTCAACCCCACTCTCCCACCTCACTTCACCCTCTAACATAAAGAAATCGGCTTAAGCTAATTTGTTATTAGTAAAAGCATGTTCAATGTATGCCCAATCCTTCAAGGCAGTGGTCATTTCCTTCATACTAATTTAAGTTTGATTCCTTTTCGATTTCCAGTTCATGCTAGAAGTACAAAGCATACTTCTTAAGCCAATTTGGTCTTAGTATACCTATATATGTAATTTATGTAAATATGTAATTTTCCCTCTGGATAATAGATAAGGTATACCTAGATCAAATCTACAAAATTAAACAAGAAACACGGTCAGCACATCAGTTGTACTTGCTTTTATGGTATCAAAAGATTGACTTAATTGATATTTTCTAATTGAATTGACAAGTTGTTTTGGTAATGAATTTTGTGCTTTGCTTTTCAAAGTCTTTCCTAGCAGCTAAACCAGCTAAGGCGTGGAGACAGGAAACAGTAACCTCAAACTTTTTGTTCTCACAACTCCTTGACAACGGGCAACATGAGAGAAGATGGGAGATGAGAACTACTTATCTGCTGCTTATGAGCAAGATGGTGAGAGCTAAAAGATTTCTCACAGATAATCTGTAAATATATATGTAATTGACTTCTGGAAAATTGAAATTTGCTTGTGCTTCCAGAAGAATGAGGTGGAAAGAAACTTAGTTACCATAAAGTAATTTTCCCTTTTTTGTTATAAATGGGACATTTACTCTGTTTAGTCATCAAGTCAAGTCTACACAGGTAGAGCAGAATCTACCTCAAAGGTGAGACTAGGAACCAGAGAACCTGAATCTAAAAGGACATTCCATCCCAAATGATACTTGAGTTTCAAAAGAGTAATGAGGTCTCTAATGCAAAGTGGGAAACATTTTTACTTAAATTAGTAATAATAGCCCATATTCTTAAGGTTTCAAAACCTTTCCTCCTATTTTATCTTATATGAACTCCCATTTTATGCTGAGAATTAGGTGAAATAAAGAAGCTATACATATATCTTAATGAACATTTTAGCAAATCATCAAAGAGGGCTGCTAATTACAAAAGTAAGTGACCCTTAGGACCTGAGCTCACATCTCTTGGCTCCAAATCTATTGGTTTTTTTTTCCCTCTAGCTGATTGCACCCAAATTCCAACACAAGGCCTATAATTGATTCTACATCTTCTAAAAACTGTACTAGATATTTGAATGAAGTTAGTGTGAGCATTGAATAGGGAAGTAAGTGGAATGGGAAGAGGACTAGACTAAATCATTTTCTACACAATTTTTCTTAAGTCCCATCCTGCAAAATATGCTCTACTAGATGAAAATTTGGGGATGATGTAAGCTAATTCCTCATTTTAAAAAAGTCAGTTGAAAATTAAATAACTTTTTAAACAAGGTCACATAAATACTGAAATAACTCATATATAATTTATTTCTTTATGATTCTAGGAGTATATTTTAATCATGAATGAGTGACAGAACAAATTATTGTATTTTGCAAGATTGATCTGATATGGTCACATTTAGAGAAAGCCTGGTTCCAAACTGTCTTTGCTTCTAGTGCACATACACAAAAATTCTGCTTATAACTTCAGAGACTTCCTGAAGAGTTTAAAGAGATCTCAGATAAGATCTACAGACAATATGATTACATGAAAGACTTCTTATAAATTATTTCAGATCCACAAGCAATAATCATATCACTGACACGTCAGCTTGCCCAATATACCAGGGGTTAAATATAAACTTTAATCAATACATGATCTTTCAGTTTAAACCTCACTAATCTTCAGAAACTCTGGTTGTTACAGATATTTGCAAGTTAAACTTGTGATATTCAATCATTTGTTTTCTTTAGCATAGTACCATAGAGAAATTGGCACATAAAGGCACGTGAATCAGAGAGGAGGAAGCAATACTCAAGACTAACATCTGCATTGGGAAGTTAAAGAAGCAGTAAAAACATCACTTGTCACTTGTCACTTGTCATCCCGTTGATCTTCAATTTGCTCGAGTGGGCGCCAGTAACATCTCCATTCGTCCCTGTTGTGTGCTAGTGTAGCCCAATGATATCTGCTCGCTCCAAAAACAGGAAGAGCCTCAAACCTTCATTCAGGGTTTTTACTTTATTTACCAGTAAAGACATATCATGCATATTTAATTAGCAGTATTTTCATTTAGTGTTTTTGTTAGATTTTTTGGTTTTGTTTTCAGTGTCAGGAATAGAACCAAGGTTCTCAAACTTGCAGGGTAAGTGCTCTATCAGTAAAACACCTTTCCAACCCTAATTTTACTTTAGAACCATTTAAAATTTTATTAGATCCCACATCAATACATTAGTTTCTTTTTACAGTTTAAACATTCAGGTTGTGAGATCCTAATCATATTATTTACTTTTTAAAATTCTGACCAAATAGAACAGAGCATATTCTGTTCTAGTCAGTGGAATGAAATATTTCTATTTTTGAACATCTTGCTCTGTGATGTTTAGGACTGTATCATGAGTGTTTCCCTGGCACACAAAAATTCTCCCCTTTCCCCACTTCAACCACAGAGTTGGTTAAGTTACCATAACTTTTCTCTGATGAGATTTCCTGTTAAGATCCAGGATACCCTCCAACACATGACCACCTGATTGCTTGCACTTTTTGAGGCTTCTTATGTGACAGGCTGCTTCATAGGTCAATTTAGTATTTTCTCAGGAAACTTTAAGACAAACTGTGCTTTCTGGGAGGAAAGGGAAACTCAACCATATGTGGTTCTGATAACTCTAGCTTGATAACTCTGATAATCTTGGTCTCATCCAGATGTGAGAATAAGGAATACTAAGCTTTCATCAGACTGTACCATCTTTCACTTTCCTCTGGGATCTACTAGAAATATCAAAACAAACTGTTAATGATCTGTCATGCTTTGGCTGTAGACTCTGAAATTTGTATTAAAATGCAAAGAGTAAAGACAGATTATGTTTTCAAAATAACTCTGGTCTACTAATATAGTTTTCTGTTGATTTCCTATTTTCACATAGATTTAAGGAGAGTCTTTCCTCAAAATAAGGCTTTGAATGAGTATGAGATAGATATTGATACAGATATAGGTACAGATAGAAGTGAGGGAGCAGATATATCTATACGGTATAAGTATAGATACAGATACAATGTTCCATTCCAACAGGAAATAAATAGTACATTGTATTCTGGGCAATAGGAGGGCTTATTTATGAAATGACTTTTGGCAAAGCTTTGCACCCACAAGAGCAATTGTGATAGGATCTATAACTTGACGCATCAGAGTTTTGGGCAGGACTTTTAGATTAAGGGGATGAGACAATGGTGAAGTTGGATAAAGGGGTCCACAATGACAGAAACAATGTTTTTGGCAGAAGAAAGAAACAGTCAGGACTTGGGCAAGCAGTCCTGCCCAAAACTGTGCATATACAGACATTAGTTAATCTACAATACAAATTTATTGACAAAGGGTTTTTTCATGCTATTTTATTTCAGATATTATTTTAAAACAAAATCCATAGACACCTTGGTTCAAACAAGTATAAAAGATTATGGGTAACAATAGACCCAGAAATAAAAGCCAGATTTACTAGCTAAAGTATTTCTGATCTCTGTTCCTACATAAGAAATTACTGTAGTGTAGAGGATATAAGTCCTTGTTCTCTCCCTCTCTTTTTTTTAAGATTGCCTTACTACAGCCACCAGAAAGTAACCTAGTGTTCACATAGTTCAATAGTGAGAAAAGTCTTATCCGGGCCCTAAAACCTAAGATAATAATTTTTGAGAAAGATAAATAATCAATATTATCAATGAGTACTTTCTGAAAATATTGATGTGTCAGAGAATAGCTATTTGGTATCTCCAAACAGCCATGTACTCACTCAGCAAATTGATAATGGGGTGTATTGCACTCGATTATTGTAATGCAGGAGAATATAAGAAACACTGTCTTCCTTGTAGAAAAATGTCAAGACAGGAATACAGTTAGTTATATCTTAAAGTCCTGTAAGGTATGTGTAGTCTATTGAGAGTCACTGACAGTTTCCAAAAATGATTTTGGAGACATTAGTGTATGGTCTACCTTTAGCAGAACCATGGAATCTGAGGCAAATTTAAACTGACTCATATGAAAATTTAAAATATTAATGCAAGATTTTATTGAAAACTAGAAAGTGATGGATCAAATAATGTAGCAGTTTACTGGAGACCAGCTAAGCATTTTCATTATATGAGTAAATATAGGAGAAGATGACTGGTATTACTGGAAGCCTCTATTGCTTATGAAAGGCAGAGGATTTTTACTAGGATGGCATCAGGAGATGCTGAAGATATCTGAGTTGAGAATGGGTCATAAGTGCCTCTTCATTAATGTAACTTTATGCAATGTGTTGACTTAGAACAAGGAGACACAGATACCGATCAAGATAGTTATTGCACTAGCACCATGCAGAATTTTAGGGCCTGAACTGCATAGGTGGAATGAAAAAGATAAATATGACATTGGTTCTTTGTGGTTTTTAGTTGTACTTGGTAATGCTGAATGAGAATCAAAAATAACAGAGCTCATTGGCTGGGTGAGAGCCAAAATCAAGGTGCTATTTACAGAATTAGGTAAGTAAAGAGAGGAAATTTGTTTGGGAAATAGCTGCTGAGTTCAGTTGTAGATATGATAAGTATTAGGAAGGGAGAGGTATCCTGGAGGAAAGCTCCGTGAGACTAGATCTTGCAAAAGTTAGAGATAGATATGTACATCAGGAAGTCTTCTGTATTTTGATAATGTTGGTTATTGAAAAGCTAAACCCCATTGTCTGTACAATAGTCCATCCTTATCACTCATAGATGCTTCCCAGAAAAGCAAGTTATGGAAACTCGAGGATTAAAACTTCCTAAACCCAAAGCAATATAACCTTGGGTGAAAAACTGATCCTCCCTCACCCCCAAATCTAGAAGAACGATCTCAGAGAATAACATAGCATAGTATCTTAACTATGTTAAAAGTTATCAAATCACACCCCAGCGGTAAATTTTTTTGCTCAGATTGCCTATAATCCAAATACAGATCTTACAGTTTTCAGTATAAATATGCTAGTAACTCAGTTAAAAGAAAGATATGCCAAAGATGTCAAGAGCCTTTCTTATTATTTTCTCGTAAATGTTTTAATCTAGAAGACATATTTAGAAGCCATGCTTTACACCTCAGCTACTATCATTCAGAAGTCTCATTCAAACCAACTCTTAAAATAAATTCTGTCTCATTCTCCTAAAAACCTAAAATTTCCGAAAAGCTGTCAGGGCCACTTTGAGATTTTTCTGGGGTAAGTATCATGGTCCGGAATTTTGAAAATATTTCAAAATGAACCTTAACATTACATAAGAATATAGGACAGAGCAAAGGCAGTGTCATTCCCCTCAAATTCTGCAGCTGTTTCTAAGTACACCAATATCTAAGATCCTACTTTTTCAGCCTCTAAGAGATTTCATAGATGTCTGATTTTCAATTCTTTCCCTTTTCTGTCATTTTATAAGAGCATTCAGAAAGGATGTTGAACTTCTTTGCTAGAGTTGATAAAAACTAGAGAAATTTATTCCAATTAAGAATAATTTTAATCCAAAAATAGATCTGAGATGACTTCAAATCCAACCCTTTAATATATCAGATGAAGAAATGAAGGCCTAGAAAAATTGAGTTATAGTGTGACAGATTAAAACTCTAAAAATACCCCTTACTTAAGTAGAAATCAGAAGTTTTCATTTTTTCCGTCTCAAAAAATAAAAGGAAAAAAAGTATCAGAGTATCAGGCATGGCCTTTCCAAAGCCAAGGGCAAGCAGCCACATATTTGTTCTTAAAAATGAGAGAGACAGAGAGACAGAGACAAAGAGACAGAGATGTGATATAAACTTTCTGAACTAAACTTTCTGGACTAAATCCCAGGCTGTGACGTTGAACGGGGCTGTGACCTTGTACCTCAGCCCTGAGTCCAAGCTCAGCCTTATCACTGTGTGCACTTCTGAACACTCAAATAACTTTAAAGCATACATGGGCTAAGTCTTCAAAGTCTAGGTATGTATTACATTAGTGGTCTTTATTGATCAATGCATATATATATATGTACATATATATATGGTTTTTTGGTGGTTCTGTTTGATTTTGAGGCCACTTCAGTAGTGCTTAAGACTTACTCCTTGTACTCCTTGGCTTTATGCTCAGGGATCACTCTTGCAGGCTCAGGGGAACCATATGTAGTACTAGGGATCTAACCTGATAAGTTGTTTACAAAGCAAGCACTCTAGCCTGCTCTGACTTTTTTGTTGCTGTTGGTTTGGTTTGGGGCCCACATCTGGTGATGCACAGGGCTTAATGCTGACAGGAATTGCGGTACCAAATGTGATGCTAGGGATTGAACCTGGGTCAGGCATGTGGAAGACAAGTGCCTGACCTGCTGTACTATTTCTCTGGCCTCTATATTTGTGGGTATTTAATACCAGGTCTGCCAATAATAAATCACTCAACACCAGCTTTATCCTAATATCCTATCTCCATAAATTCTCTTTCTTACTCCCCACTTTTCTTAGAAAGTTGTGCTCTTCTCTTTAATACTCTCATCTCCCAATCCGGAAATATCCCTCATTTTCTCAAGAAAACTGTCTCCACCTTCCTTTTACTTCTCTCCCTCCTATTCCTTTCTTTCCTTCGTCCTTTCTTCCCCATATCCCTATATTATTTTCCTCTCTCTTCCAATCAGTCTCTCTTCTCTCTTTCTCTTAAGACCAGCACATGACATCTTCCACATGTCAAATACAATAACTTACTCACTTGGGAAATATTTATTATAAACAAAATGCATTTATTATGTGTAAAATGCCATATAGATAGAGAAAGTATGCCAAAAAGTGTAATTTCTTAATTTTCTTCACTTTATCTAGTGATTTTCTTCCTTTACATGGTCTCTATTCTGTCTCCTAGACAGAATCTTTGAAGTCTTAGCTTCCTTCCCCAACATTATGTTTAAACACAAAAATCCCAGTTGGCCCTCTTTTAGGCAAAACCAATGGTCTTCCTAAATCATTATTTACTTTCTCTTCCCTTATTTAATTAATGCTGTTAACAGCTACTTTTTAAAAGATTCTTTCCTACTTTGGTTTTACTGATATTCCATTAGCCTCATTTCCCTTTTATCTCTACAAATAGTTTATCTCTTTAATGTTTCCTCACTCTTTTTGACTTCTAACTAGAGCTATGTTTTAAGTTTAGTTCAATACTGCTTTTCCAGTTAAACCTTCTCCTTTCACTGGCAACCCATTCCCATGACTTGAACTTCATAGCAAAGATGGTAATTCCTAAATACTTTCTCCTTGCTCAGATTCTATAGTGATAGCCTTGTATGAAACATTTCTCTATTACTTAAGACTTTATTTCAAGTTCAACTTGACTATAATTAAACTCTCTTTTTCAAAAAATAGTCTTATGATAATATCTTGATTTCACATGTATTAGTGCAACCACCATTCTCCTGATAAGTAAAATCTTTGGCATAATTTTTAAAAATATCTATATATATATTACAATCACCAAAATGTGCAGTTTAACATTCATCATCATATATAATTACAATTTTTCTTCTGATGAGAGTGTTTAAGGTATACTCTTCAGCAAATTTAAATTAATTATTGTATGTATCAGTATTGATTATAATAACCATGATTTACCTTAGCATCATTTTGAACCCTTCTCCCTCTTTCACCTTCATACAAAACCAAATCTGGGAATACCTACATTTAAAAACATACCTCATAATAACACCTTCTTTCTCTTTCCACCTTCATCACCCAAAGTCTAATATCCTCTCTTTTCCATGCAAAGTGGTAATGGCTTAGAATATGAGTTTCTTGTCATTATTCTCCAAACATCCTAGACAATCCTGCTCCCCCCACCCCAATTTTAGTTGTTTCACAATGTCTTGATAAATATTTAAATTACTCTTGTAATATTTTATCTTTTGACTTCTACCCAACCTCTTCAAGCCTCCACATACTCAGGCTGGCCACCTATTCTAAGAACCCAAAACAGAATTGTTGGTTTAATTCCATTATTTGTATTTCTTCTCTTTCCTGAGAAAACATAACATTATAAAGAACATATTTTCTTATAATATAGACTAAGAGTATCTGGATTAAGGCATTCCTAGCTAATCAACTATTGGCAAGTTGCTCTGCCTGCCTGTACTTCAGTTTCCCCATCTATGAAATAAGAAGCATAATAATTTCATAGAAACTGGGGGGAAAATAAATAGGTTAACATGGGGAAAATCAAGTAGAACACAATGCAAGTACAAAAAAAAAGAGTTAGCTGGCAATTATTTTTAACAAGATTCGTCCAATCAATTTTAAAGTACAGCTCCTCATAAAGACTTACTATTCTATATGAATGTTGCTAGAGTATTTCAATCTTCCTAATTTCAGAAGTAATTCATTCATTTCTCCTTTCTGCAAATATTTGTTGAACACCTACAATGTCTGCAGAAATGTGCCTTGTACTGAGGTTAGAGATGAATAAGACACCACTCTTCCTGTCATAGACTGGTGGAAAAAATAGATAATGTTCCAACACATAATAATAATTTTGGGAACTGAGGAGGAAAGAGGTCCCTTATTTTGCATTTAGGGTATAGGGAACATTCAGATTAGAAGAACACTATATACAAATTAATTTGCCTCTTTCCTTATTATATATTATCCTCTCAAATAATCATGTAGATTCTGAAACCAGAGAATGTGCTAATTACACAATAAGTTTTTCCCACCAATTAAGTTTTTGTAATTCACTTCCATTTTTTATTTATATCCAACACCATAGCCACTAAAAGATGAAGTTTAACATTTGCTATTCTGAGTTGCACTCCCATTGAAACTTCTCTTACAAGTCCAAAATACAGACTAAATATCAAGAGACTGCTTCCTTAGGGAAGTGGATCTAGCACCAAGTAAAAAAGTGTGAAATGAGTCAGATTAGATACATAGAAAAGAGGAGTTGAAGGAATTTCCAAAAAAGAAAGAGTCTTCGAAAAATTAGGACTAAGCCGTATTGAGTATGGGAGGAGAAGATTGTCTAACTAAGATCAACCTAAAATCCCCCCAGGAAATACTGCAAGGTCATCTTTTTATTTATCTGCTAAAAGCATCCACACAATTAGCTTCTATGAATTGAAAAATGCTATGTTCTCTCCTACCTCTAATTTTTTGTGGTTAAATTTAAAATTTAATAGATATCTAGAATATTTAGAATTGTTTTTCATAAGATAAGTATATATAAATAGAATATCCCAAGGTTCTAAGTTGAAAAAGAGGGTGTATAGAAAAAAAATCTCACAATTATCATTTTAATTTCCTTGAGGGTAAAAGTAGGTTTTTAAAAAGATCCTGCTTGGGAAGGGAGATGCATGTTGAAAATAGACTAGAGGCTGAAGAGGATGGCCACTCAATACCCCTATTGCAAGCCACAACACCCAGAAGGAGAGAGAGAACAAAAGGGAATGCCCTCCCACAGAATGGGGTGGGGTTAGGGGGATGGGATTGGGGGATGGGAGGGATACTGGGTTCATTGGTGGTGGAGAATGGACACTGGTGGAGGGCTGGATTCTCAAACATTGTATGAGGGAAACACATGCACGAAAATGTGTAAATCTGTAACTGTACTCTCACGGTGATTCACTAATTAAAAAATATTTTTTAAAAAAATAAATAAAATTAAAAATATGTTGCAGTATATATAATAGAACATCCAGTATTTACATTGACTGACAGATTGTGAACCAACAAGGTGACTCAGATGCCACAGAAAGGGGCCTATGATTAGATCAGAGGTCAAAGTGAACTTCGAGTGGGTGGCTCTTATGACACCAGTTTAGGCCATTAACCTGGTTACCTAGGCAGCCAGAGTCCCTTAGATAATGACACATTAAAAATATAATAGTAACGGTGGCACAGAGAAAAGAGGCAGCTTTAACTTTGGTAGGAAATTCTCCACTCTCGTGCAGCTTCTCTTTCAGTGCTTGTTTATGTTATGAAAACATAAGCACGTGAAACCTAGTAATGAAACACAAAGAAATTAAGATGCCTATGAAGTTAGCATTGAAATACTCAAGGCGAAGGTGTCTAAACTGTCTTTTTCATATCTTCTTCCAAGCCACAGAGTAGTTCTTGGTCCTTCCCTCTCTTCTAAAATTGAGAATCATCAAAATGAGAGTAACAAGCAAGAAGTTAGACACCTGCTTTTCTCTGTGGGGACTGGTTTACCATCCCTCTCACTTCTGGGATCAGTTCTCATGCAATGATTCTCAGACTGAGAATGTTCTAGGTGCATTTTTTTAAAGTCTGTGTGACAGCAATATGCCACTGAACAAAAAAGAGTCAAAGAAAGAAAAAAATCCTGCTTCAAAAGCCAGAGTCTCCTTTAGCCAGTCATGAAACTGCCTGGTTATCACTCTTCCTGGTGTTCAGCTGAACTGTCAGTTGAGAGAAAAGTATTAGTCTCTGAGATACCATAAGTAATACATTTTTTAAAGGAAGAGGTAAACAAAATTTAATCAGGATGATTTTTTAAAAAATGCAAGATGTTTTCCTTTTCCATGACCAATCATACAGTACCTATATAGAATCTGAAATATCTTTCTCAATCAAAAAGTCTACAATAATTTACATAATCTTGTCAACACTTTTATTTTAACTTTATGAGTTTATCTTAGTTGATAAAGGGCAACGGTTTGAGAAATGATAACCCACAAGTGGAATTTTCTTCAGGAATATGGGGCCATATAATTTTTGATTTCATAAATGTTAGTGCACTGCATGCCAGAAATACTTGGAGTCATATAACCACACGTGATAAAAGTCATATAACACATAACATTTCATCCCTCATGCGAATAGAATAAAGATATTACAAAGGAACAGAGTGTTTTTCCTAAAGAAGGAGAACCATCAAGATCCCCCTCCCTGATGGTCAGGATGGCAGATGTGTGCTAAAAGTAGATAAAGGATCAAACATGATAGCCTCTAAGTATCTATATTGCAAACCATAATGCCCCAAAGTAGAGAGAGAGTATGGGGGACTCTGTTGTCTGCCATAGAGTTAGGCGGAGGGTTGGGAAGGGGAGGGGGATACTGGGGACATTGGTGGTGGAAAATATGCACTAGTGGAGGGATGGGTGTTTGATCATTTCATTTCAGTATGACTGAAACTCAAACCTGAAAGCTTTGTAATTGTATCTCATGGTAATTCAATTAAAAAAAATTTAATTAAAAAAAATAGACCTCCCTCCCTAACCAATAGCAAAGATCTCCCTCCCTAACCAATAGCGAAGATCTAATTGTGAGCACTTCAGAGTTCGGCACAGATTCATTTCTGTTTCTAACCTATCTGTGAAAAGAACTCATTATATTTCTCAGAATTGATATATTTATATGAACTTTACAATTCTAGTTGTAAAAGTCATTTCAGAGAGTTGTTTTTTTAAAAATGTAAGTATTATTGTAGGATACAGTAGTGAGTGAAACAAATGCTTAAGCAACACTTACACATTACCTACCAAATTTATTTGAAATAACAAAACACAGTTTTGTTTTTTAATTGTCAGATAAATTGGCTATTAGTATATTGGATTCCATGTAGATAAAGCAATCTGTTGATTACATTGCATTTTACCTTCTCTCCCTTTTTTTAACCTTGCCCTAATTTTCTAAGCCAAACTTGAGAGCAGTTTAAATTGTAAGAAACTTTCTGCTTCAAACTACCTCAGAAAGGACATTTGCTAAGCTAAAAATAAAGTTTTTAATGACTTAGATTTTTATGGTGAGTTTTTATTAAAATACTTAGTTTGGTTGCTGTCTGTGCCTCTCTCAGTAATAGAAGTGGTGAGGAAAATGCAGCCACATGGGAAAATCAATGGTGCCCAAATTGACCATTTGACAGTTTATTTGCTATGGTTTGGGAAAAATAAGGGGAAAAAAGTGCCCTAGGAAAATAAATTATGTTATTCTGATTGTTCTCATCATAATGGAGAATTTTCTTGCTGAAAAGTAATCAATATTGATTGAAAAAAATCTACAACCTGTACTATACATTATACATATATAGCTATCAGCTATCATATTTCCTATCAGTTATCATATTTTCTTCTCTTTTAAGGACTTAAAGCTCTAAACTGAACATATACCAAAGTTCATCAAAATCCTCTTTATGGATTTCCCAAACTGGGTAGAAAACATGTAGTACTAGTAAAGTAACTCTCTTAGAAGTAGCTCACTCTTCCAAAATCATCTTTCTTTAATATATTCTACCAATGACCCATTAGAATCACGAAGATTAAGGTAGAGCTAATTTCAACAAGTTATGTATTTCAAGCAATATTGTCAACCAATTAGTTAAAATTGTGAAACTAATAGATAAAATAACTTTTTATGTATATACATATTTCAACATAGAAATAACAAGAGTCCTTCAAAATTTCAGAGAGAACAGTAGCACTTTGACTGAATAATCTGTTCATTTATAATTTCTTCATGAAAGATAAATTTTTAATGCAGTGGATTAGAATAAATTATACTCAATGTCATAATTATTTTTATATATTTTATTACTGGTGGAGACATTTCATAAATCTTCACTTCAGTCCCATCTATTTCATTACATGACCACTCAGCATCAAATCTTAAAAGATATAACCAGGGTGAGTTGACTTTCAAAAAGTAGTTGCAGCTGGAAGGAGAAAACAAAGTTTCCATGCATGTGAACTGCCATTATAGCTATTAACTTTAATAAATTTTCTAAAGAAAAAATATATGGCTTTGAGTTTCATAAAAGATCTTACTTTTTAAAAAAATCTCAAAGGGACAGTGACTTAATTGACAGCAGATGGTTGTCTACAAAGTACAACAAAAACTACTTTGTGTACAATTACCAATTTCAAACAATTTTCTCTCAAACTAGGTTTCTTTGCTGTTTATGCCTAGCTTCTACTATCTAAAGATATTTAAATACTTTTTAAAAAATTTTATTGAATTACCATGAGATAGTTACAAGCTTTCATGTTTGGGTTACAATCTCACAATGATCAAACACCTATCCCTCCACCAGTACACACTCCCTACCACCAATATCCCCGGTATACCCCCTCTTTCCCACCCACCCCCTGCCTCCATGGCAGACAATATTCCCCATACTCTCTCTCTACTTCTGGGCATTATGGCTTGCAGCACAGACACTGAGAGTTCATCATGTTTGGTCCATTATCTACTTTTGGCACACATCTCCCATCCCGACTGATTCCTCCAGCCATCATTTTCTTAGTGATCCCTTCTCTATTCCGTCTGCCTTCTCCCCTCCGCTCATGAAGCAGTCTTCCAGCTATGGGGCAATCCTCCTGGCCCTTGCATCTACTGTCCTTGGGTGTCAGCCTCATGTGATGTTATTCTATACTCCACAAATGAATGCAGTCCTTCTATGTCTGTCCCTCTCTTTCTGACTCATTTCACTTAGCATGATACTCTCTATGTCTATCCATTTATTAAACATTCTTTTAAAACACCCTTTAGAGACAGAGGGATAGTACATAGGTTGGGCGTTAACCTCTCATGTGATAGCACAAAGTTTGATTCTCAGTATCCTTTATATCCCACCCCATACCCCCCCCCCAGCACTACCAGGACTAATTCCTGAATGCAGAGCCAGAAGTAACCCCTATACATTGCCAATGTGCCCCAAAAATATACAAACAAAAAAAACCCTTATTGCATACCTTTAAAAGATTTCCTTTAAATAAAGTTTAAAGTTCTTTAAAAATTGATTTTTAAAGACTCTTGAAATTTATTTGGTAGCTCTAAATGTTTAGTACTAAATACTAGGGCTTAAACTATCACCTCAGGAGATCATACTCTTCATTATACACTTTTTGCGAATACACAGACTTTATAAGTGTGCTCATTAGCACATCAGGCAATGAAATAAAGGAGTATATATGTAATTATTGCTCTTGTGTGATTTGGAAAATAACACCCTTTGGTATCTAAGAACATGATCTTTAAGAACAACAAATAATGCAATCTCTGTACCACCAAAATTAATGAAAAGTAAATTAAAGATACTGGCTTTTCTATGTACCTCTACATAGAAAATAACTATCCTTAAACGTGCCTGTTGGCCATTATCAGTTCAAATTTGGGGCCAAGTGAGACCTTTCTTAAGTGCTGGAACAAAGTGAACCACAATCCTGCCCAACAAAGTAACAGGCTCTTTCTGTTTGGAATCACAATTTTCTAAAGAAAACTTATCCCTGAATATATCTGAATTTATGAAATTACAAAGCTATCACGTTAAGTGGAATAGCATAAAGATCAAGCAAACAGACTCTAAAATAAGCTACACAAACCCTGGTTCCAACCATTAGCATGTGATTATCCTTGAGTAATTAATGTTTCTAACTCTCAAGACTTCATCAGAATAGTGTAACATTATGATTATAATAATGTTAAGTTTATCATTCTCTTCCTCATAGTTATTCAAAATATATAAAATTTTAATCTAAGAAAACAAATCAGTGAATTTTAAAAGAAAAGTATTTTTGTTTGTTTTTTGTTTAAAGCCACACCCAGGTACTCAGTGGTTATTCCTGGCTCTGTACTCAGGATTGCCTCTAGCAGTTCCTGGGCGACCATATGTTTTACCAGGGACTCAGACCAGGGTGGACAGGATGCAAGGTAAGCGCTTAACCCCTGTACTATCTCTCTGGTCCCTAAAACTAATTTATTAATATTTGCCTCATGCCAGCTTCTATGATGACTCAAAAATTTATTCTGGTACTCATTCAATTCAGGTAAACATAGTAATTGCAACTAACTTTATTTTTCTAGTCACTAACTGGGTCAGTCCTTTCAGTTTTATCCTCTCAATCACCTTCAGATGAGACTCTTATGATACCATTTTACAGATAAAGAAGCTCACATAGAGTTAAAATATCACCTACCTTCAGGTAAGAAGAAATACATCTATGATATGAATCCAATAAGTCTAAATTCAGATGTTTCAGAACCAATATACTAGTAACACTTCTCTTAAATCTCAAAAATAGAAACGATGTATCCCCTAAAATTTATTGGTACCCTGATATCTCACTACTGAGTAAACCTTATTTAATTACAAAGGGTGCTTGTTAAAATACTATAGTAGCCTGAGAACCAGTAAGTTTTCCGAACAGCCTTTTGCCAAGTTAGAGCAAAATTTGTTTTCAAATATTCATATTTTTCAAGGGTGTTAAAATTTAAAATAAATCAAGTCAATCAATGACCTCAAAAGATAAACTTGAGGGGCTAGAAAGATAGTACAGCATGTAAGGTGCTTGACTTGTACACACTCAACCCAGATTCAATTCCTGGCATCCTATATGGTCCCCCAGTCACCACCATTAGTAATTCCTGAGGGCAGAGACAGACGTAACCACGGGGTATTGACAGATGTGCTCCAAAGACTAACAAACAAAAAAAGATAAACTTGAAAGAGAAATTAAATCAAAACATGTTTACCTGTTACTTGAACTGAGGAAAAGAAGTTGAGAGCCAAAAGCAGTGTGAAGATCATAGTTTTAGCAGTAACCCAGGGCTCTAACCCTTCTTCTCCGAAGAGCCCCAACTGTGAGATGAACTGAAGGCACAGCTGCCAAACCTTGAATATCTGTCATCTGGGGCCACCACAGTCTTTCTTCCCTCAGAGCACTCAAACCACAAGGCAGTAAAGGAACGTACCTATAGTGTTTCATACAGGGCACTAGATTTTTTTGACCACTTTCGACGTTTTCTAATCTTTTCAAGACAAATCTTTTCTCATCATTGTAGAAGACTGATGGTCACTCTATGATTTGCTCATGAGAATTTTTCTCTCTGGGCAGGTATCAGAGCTGCAAAAATGGGTGCTTGAAACACTTCAGGAGTTTAAGTATAGATAAGCAAGATGTTATAATGGATAAATAAAGTCACTTGTGGATGGGGAGGTTTTGTTAACTAGACTATGTCCCAAAGAAAACAACAAGAATTCTATTGGGTGTGTGAGAAATGTTTCTATCAGCATTGGAAGGAAACACGAATATTAGTATTAGTTCTTGCACTTTGTGCATTGGACCTAAGCAGCTCTGGAGATTCAGCAATATTATTTAGTTTATGTCAAGCTTTCCCCAATTCGTTTCTAGGAACTGTGCAAAACGTAAACCTGCTGCAAATACCCAGTTCATTGAGTAGCTGAAGGATGTTCTCTAAGTAAAGGGAAAGTCAAAAAACTTCATATAGGCTGGATAGAGAACTCAAAGGGCTAGAGCAAATGTGCTTGTGGGAGATATAAGCAACCCCAAGCATATGAGTTAGGAGAAACCTTGGACTATTACTGGGTGTGACCAAAAACGAGCAAGAAAAAAATACTTGTCCTTAGAGAGTCAGTAAAGTCCCCAAAATTCCCTTGAAATTTTATATTCTCTCTTTCACTCAAGGACTCCACTCAAGGCTAAGAAGCATGAAAAGAGACTCTATAGCAGGATCCTGACGGCCAATATCCAAGTTCTACAGGCCTCTCCAATGGCAAAGCTGTCTGCATTTAGGTCACTACATGGACAAGGATGGCCCTGTTTTTTCTCTTTGGAGTATTCTTGAAATTTCCTTTCAGTTATTTGTTTGTGTTTCTGATACCCAAGTTACTACTATCCTAATTTAATTTGAATGTATATTAATTTAAAAATTAATTTGTGTTGTTTTATTTAATTTTAACTATAAAAGTAGGTTCTATTCCAAAATAAAAATTAGAAAAAGATAAAGTTTTACCTTTTTCCGGGAGGGAGTGGGAGGGCAGAGGCTGCATGCAGCGGTGCTTAGAACTTACTCCCAGCTCTGCACTTTTGGAAGAGTTCAAAGGACCATATGAGGTGCCAAGAATCCAACTTGGGTTGGCACTGTGCAAGGCAAGTGGCCCACTGTACTATCTATCTGGTTCTCATTTTTACCTTTATAATTGCTAGAAATATTCTTCATAATTTACCTATGTCTATATTTCGGCCCATGCTCCTTCAAGTGGATTTATTAAGATATTTACATATTTAATAAACATTTTTATGGGGGCTAGAACAATAGCACAGCGGGTAGGGCGTTTGCCTTGCACGTGGCTGACCCGGGTTCAAGTCCCAGCATCCTATCTGGTCCCCTGAGCACCGCCAGGGGTGATTCCTGAGTGCAGAGCCAGGAGTAACCCCTCTGCATAGCCAAGTGTGACCCAAAAAAAAGAAAAAAAAGTTTTTATTTCAGTTTTCAATCAATACTATTATCTACTTCAGCTTGAAATTATTCTCATGACATTTATGTTATAAACATTGACAATTGATGAATAATATTTATACTATAATCATCTCAGAGTGGTTTAACAATTTAAACCTTTTCAAAATTTTTATTGGATCATCATGAGTAACAAATTTATTCATGACTGAGTTTCATTGTTTTGATTTGAATTTACTTGATGATTAATGTGGCAGAGCACTTTTCATGTGCCTTTTGGCCATTTGTATTTCATCTTTGAGAAAGTTTCTGTTCATCTCTTATGTTTTACTATCTTTGAATGTTGAAGTGAACATCTTTAATGACCTAGTTATTGGTAGAGAAAGATTTTGTGCTTCTCCTTTTGATTGATAAATGGCATATCACAAGCATTTCCACTTCTGATAAAACACCTTTGTTCACATCTTAATTTTCTTGCAAGCACAGTCTTTGTCATCCCCCTGTACTGACTCATCTTTCTGTTCTTGAACTAATTTATCCTTGAATGTGATTGCTCACACTTCTGAGAAAGGTAAGTGATAAATTTATGCCCTTAATCCTAGAAAATAACTGGACTCAGCATTTCTGGTTCTAACTTTCCATCCAGTTATAGGAACTGGCATCTAATTCAGTGCCTGGTGTCTCTCTGCAGGGATAAGTTAATGAGGAACAACGTAAAGAGGTTAAGTGCCATTTCTAAAGTTTATCCCTTTTCTGGAGTCACAAGACTACCCAGATCAAGAACCAAAGATGCTAAAATCCTCTATTGATAGTAAGTATATAGAAATGAAGGACCCCCTCAAAATTTTCTATGAATGGCTAGAAAGGGCTGAATACCAAGATAATAAATACTCCAAGTATATTTATATGGATATCAGTACAGCATCACATTCAAATTCTGTGCATAGTAATTATTGTAATGCATGGACTGGTGGTACATGGAGGCTCCAGAATCCCAACCCAAGTCCTTCGGGGTCCACCAGGAACATACCAAGTAGTACTTTGGAGATCATGCAGCACTGAGGATTAAACTCAGGGCTTCACATATACTAGGAATGTGCTCTAAAACACTTGAGCTTTATCCCCAAACCTGCCTTTCTTTTTAAAAGAAAAAAAACACATCACACTAAATATGCATACTAAATTATTAACACCCCTTCACATTTGTTCTTGAAAACCCAAGGTATTTACACATACTGTGAAGTATAAATACTGGAGATGAAATGAAAAGACTTCCAGTTCATCATGTACACAGAAAACTGAGACTACTGCATTTCCCATAACAGTAATTTCCCACAATAATGATTAATAGCAAGCACTTTGCATTCCTGATATCATTCAATACTCACCCAACTGCTAAAGATACTTTTATTTTTCCCATTTTACAGATAAGAGAATTGACCCTAGAGAGGGTTAAGAAGTCAAAGGACTAAAGTGTGTGTTTTGCATGTAGGAGGCCCAAATTAAATCCTCAATTCCCTCAAATCCCCAGGCACCAAACAGGAAGTAGTCCCAAGTTCTGCCACATATGTCCCCAAAACCAAAATACAAAAAGAAAAACTTTGAGAAAGCAGTGGAGCCAAATTAAAGTCAAGATCTTTCTTATTTCAACTGTTAATTTCCTACATAAAGCTCTCTTCTGCCTCTTTGCCACCAGCTGTCAGCCCTCTCTGGTATTGTATATCCTTTAGGATAGAAGGATAGGGATTGTGCTATGTAGCAGATGTCTTATTAGACCTGGAGTGTCTTGAGTATAAAGAAGATATGGAGTTATTGTCCAGGAAAGCTGTGGGGAGACATTACCAAATTGCAATTCATAAGAATGCAGCTGGAGGCTGAAAGAGAGAACTGCTATGTGCCTGAAGTTCAAACCCCAGAGCTACATGATCCCTCATGTATCACTGGGTTTAAACGGGGTGGCCTTGAGCATTTCCAGGGTAAACGAAGTAATTTACAGCATCACAAGGCCTGAGCAGCACAGCATCCTTGGGTTCTCAGTTGGCTGAGAATAGCCCAGGAACAGTCACCAATCCTCCTCAGAACTGCTTAGGGACCTTCCTAACCTCCTCCCCCCCTCCATGCCAAATGCATCTGAATGTTAATAGAGAACTATCACATTTCTAAATTCTAAAACTACATATTCTCTTGGAAGTCAAAGACTTGAGTATTATCAACGAATCACCTTAATCAACAAATATGCTTACATTTATATAACAAAGTTTACTTGATTACATGTCTTGTCACGAGAATTAAAAAGAATACAAGTGCCTATATTTTATAGGCTGTTTGAAATGTAATAGCAAGTAAGCCTGGGGTAAGATTCCAAAAAATCACTTCAAGGCTTTAATACTTTGATATAATTTTTAAATGTATTTTTCTCTCTGGCTCCTGGCAAGAACTCCTAAAACCTTTGTCATTTCCTAAGAGATAAAGGTGCTTGAGTATCTTTTGTTCTAATACTTTATCTTTAACCCTGATTTCTAATACAGAAAATTCCTAAGTCAGTTGGAATTTCCTGGGTGATATGAACAAAGTTGCTTTGTTCTACTGAGCAACTTGGGGTGGGCTGCTGGCTAACTTCAGGATGAGGCTGACCACCAAAAAGATCAAGCTATTATTATAAACTTCAATATAAACCCCTCCCCTTACATTTTGAGAGAGGAAGAAAGGCTAGAGATAGAGTTAATGAGCAATAATGCCTATATGATAATATGCACAACACAGAACACCTCTGAACAACAGAGCTCAAAGGGCTTTGGGTTGATGAACACATCACAGCCTAGGATAACGCATGCTAACTCTACAAGGACAAAATCTCCTATCCTCAGGATGCTACCAGACCTCATCCTACCTATCTCTTCCTCTGCTGGATACTCATTTGCAGCCTTCATTTAACAATTTACTGGTAACAGCATTTTCCTGTATTCTGTGAGTCATTCTAGCCAATTATTAAACACAAGAGGGTTTCACAAGAACTCCAGTTCATAGTCACACAGTTAAAAGTACAAATAACAACCAAGAATTGGAATTCAAAATGGGGGATCTTGTGGGACAGAGCCCTTAACTTCTGGTACCTGAAAATTCTTGCAGGTAAACAGTGACAGAACTGAATTAGTAATAGGGCTCTCAGCTGATATCAGTGAACTTCTCAGCAAGGGGGCAGGGAGAACCCCACTTATTTATAATACCACTTTTTGTGTGAGTAGGGAGAAATAGTTTTTTTCTTTTGGGTGTTTCATTATTGAACATTCTCTGATTAGCATGTTTCTCTTCAATATGAGTTCATTATATGCATCCAGGTTCAAAGTAAATAGAATCTCCTTTAAAAATGCTTTTTCCAGTAACCTTCACCTACGCATATTCATTTCCTACCTTCAACTCATCTAAACTAAATCCTACCCACTGTATTTTCCATCCACTCTTTATACAATGTGGTTGGATGGCATGATGAAAATGTAGCTCCATGCTGTTTGTGTCATAATTTGTTTAATGTCTGTGTTCTCTGCTAGACAGTAAACATTCCAAGAATGTAATTCATGTCTTTCATTCACATCTGTATACCTTGCCTACTACAAAGTGAATGTTTTGTATTTAATGAAGGAATGAAGCACACTTCTATTGCTCTCCTGACCCCTAATAAAAATATTTGCAGTTTCAGGTTTCTCTCTCTCTGTACTCTAACCAACATAATCTTTTCATCTATCCATCTTAGGTTTTCTAAGGACACTAAGACTAGTGCAGCTCCAAATGTACCTTGTCACTAGTCTGACTTTGAGTCCTAACTTCCTCTCTGTTCTCCCTATCCTCTGTGAGATGAACAATATAGGAAACTCAGTGATCTACTTCCTTTAATATTCACTTACTATTCACAGCCCAAGTAAGGACTATGTCTAAACATTCAGCATTTCCCTTCTCTCCCCTCTATGGCCTCTGTGTTTCCAGTGTGGTTCTCAGGAGATGACAATGCTTCTGAAACTCAGTACATAACCAGAATCAGTTTACCATTTTGAATAACAGAGTGAAAAGAAAACTTATTTGGAGACTTCAATGACTAAGATCAAAGAACTTAAAAACCATGGGCTTAGGAGTTAAATCCAAGTCAGATCCTTCTATAGCCATTGGATCTTTTAAAACTATTGCCTTAACCCTCGTGTATAAAGTGACCGTAAAAGTACCTCACTGGGCAAGTTATTTATGCTTCATACAATCAGTGAGTTAAGATAGAATAATGTCAGCAGAACATTCCAACAAGTAGACTCTTGTCCATCAGTGTGAGAAAAATCATGGGATAGGGCTGGGGCATGCTAGAGAATATTTATTTCTTCAAGCCAAGAGGGAATGTTCAAAAAGAGGAAGACTGGGGGCTGGAGCAATAGCACAGCAGGTAGGGCATTTGCCTTGCATGCAGCTGACCCGGGTTCAATTCCCAGCATCCCATATGATCCCCTGAGCACCGCCAGGAGTAATTCCTGAGTGCAGAGCCAGGAGTAACCCCTGTGCATCGCCAGGTGTGACCCAAAAAGCAAAAAAAAAAAAAAAAGGAGGAAGACTGACCAGAACTGGCAGCAACCACTGGTTCTCAAGATGCAGTCCTACAGGTTTTCACAGCTTTCTGGTTCCAGGACTTGGCCAGGCTGTAATGGAGCTTATTTTGCACCTTGTTCTTTAAAGAGAAGGTCTCTCAGATTCTGAAAAGGAAGGGGAAAATTGGAGAGAGATGCTTAGAGTTTATGATGTGTCTGTTAGTTTTCCCTGCCTTATGGATGTATCTGATTAATACAATGCTGCAATGTCGATGCAGGAGAAATTGTTACACCACCTTAAATAATCCCCAGAGTCACACTGCTCTCTCATACATGATACTTTGATTAAATGGTATCATCTTAAATACTCCTAAAAGTCCTTAGTATTCTCTGACTACCTAAAAATGATAAGGGGTGCTGGGACTGACACCTTGGAATTTCTTCATATTAGCAGTCATTTCCAGTTTATATCATTATAGAAGCTAAAAGGGTAGAGAGATAGCACAGCAAGTAGGGCACTTATTTTGCATGTGGTCAACTCAGTCTCCAATCTGAGCCCCTCATAAAGTCCCCTAAATACTTCAAGGAGTGATCTCTGACTACAGAGCCAGGAGTTAGCCCTGCACACCACTAGTGTGACCCCAAAACAAAAAATTATAGGGGCTGAATAAACATTTATCCCATCAACCAAAATGGTCATTGAATCTATGTTTCATATATTTATGTATATCTATAATTTATTTAGTGGGGCTGGAGCAATAGCACAGTGGGTAGGCTGTTTGCCTTGCATGTAACTGACATGGGTTCAATTCCTCCACCCCGCATGGCAGAGCCTGGCAAGCTACCTGAGGTGTATTTGATATGAACAATGGGACAACAGTGCGACAGTGCTATAACATATATCTCATAATGGTGTTACTAAAGTCATTGTCTGTGGACTTATTAAGCTGTTAGATACAACTTGAGTATTTTGGGTTATTGTTTTTATTCATTGAGTTAGTGGACTTCTATGCAACTTCTTCATGGAATTTGTTGTGCTTCTACTGGTCTGTCAGTAGTGTATTTGAAGATGTCTTATGTGGCTGCTTTCTTTAGGAGTTGTAGAACCGATGGAATGATTCAGCATTTTGCATATCTCCTGAGATTAGTCATAGAACTAGGATATTTGGATGCTGAAAACAGTCAGGTGTGGATGGAATGCTGGGCATTCTGGCAGTGTGGGGACTCTGCCTGTCCTCGTTCCAAGAGGCTCCAGAAATCTCCTGGGGTCTGAGTGACCATACAAGAAGGGTGTTTACCTTGCATGCAGCCAAACTGGGTTTGGTCCCCCACATTCCTGTGACCTTCTAGGAGTAAATCCTTACTGCAGAGCCAAGAGTAACCCCTGAGCATCACCGGGTGTGGCACAGGAACAAAAACAGAAAAAGGATTTCTGTATATAAATCTCTGCTGGGAATCTGGGCATACCTGTGAAAACTCAGCTGCAGGGACTCTCTATAGATTCATTTTTTTAATTCTATTTTCATAGAGTTATTCACAATGATTGATTACATTCAATACTTGAACACCAATCCTTCACAATTACTCCTTCCTACCACCATTATTTTGAATTTTACTGCCACCACACAAGCCTTCCCCAAAGGCAGATCCTAAATAATTTATTTTGTATTACTTTCTATGAATAATTGATTTAAAATGATCCAAAAAGGTTTTCATAGAGAACAGTGTGTGAAAATTGTTGCATATCATCTTGGAGCCATTAAGCCCCTGTATTAGAGATCACTAATATGTGAATGGTGATTTTGGGGTCCGGAAGCATCTCTGAAGCGTGTGCTCTCTTCCAAGAGTCATTTCCCGAGTCTCTGGATTATGGCAGTTAATGTGCTTAAGTGGTACCCAGAAGCAGTTCATGGGCATGACTGCCAGGAAACCAGAAGTACAGAGAGATGGGAGGAGGGGCCCATTGTGCGAGTCTGGAGATTTCAGTCACAAGTCCAGCATACCTGGTTTTATCAGCGAATTGCATCTCAAGTGTGTGTGTGGGGGGGGTTCAGGGTGAGCCTGTGAAAGTTGGCTGTGAGCAAGGCAGCTATTGAGTTCTGCAGGTGTGTGGCTGCTGGGATTATTTGGGGGCAGAAGAGGAACATACCTGCCCCCCATCCAAGGTGTCTGGGTGAAATCATCCTGGTGCAGGGTGGGGAGACATCTCTTCAGTTTGTTGCTCTCTTCTGAGATTCATTTTGTGAATTTCTATGGATTGAATTTTTAAATATTAGTCAGTGTGATTTACAATACTGCCAATGATAGAGTTTCATGCACAAATTGTTCCAATACTACACTTCCCACGAGAATGTCTGTTTCCCTCCACTATCGTCTTTGGGTTCCACACAACCTCCACTCACCATCATGATAAGTTCAGTTCTGTAGACCAGTGCAAAGAATCTGTTGCTATTGGTTACTTGCTGTTACTTTCTATGTCTCCTTATATCCCACATATGAGAAATGTCATTTTGTGTGTTCCTCTCCTTTTGACTAACTTCACTCGGCATAATCCCCTCCAGTTGCATCCACATAGCAACAAATTGCATGATTTTATGTTTCTTATAACTGACTAGTATTCATATAAAAATGCATATAAAAATCTAGCTTCTTAATCCACTCATATGTTCTTAAACATTTGGGTTGTTTCCAGATTTTGGCTATTGTGAATTGCTTCAATGAATATCAGAGGACAAATGTCTTTTCTGAATAGAATTTTTAGGCACTTGAGGTAAATGCCAAGAAGTGGAATTGCTAAATCATATGGAAACTCAAGTCTTAGTTTTTCAAGAAGTATCATATTTTTTTCAAAATGATTGAACCAATTGGCATCCCCACCTGCAGTTGATGATGATTCCTTTTTTCCCACTTCCACTCCAGTGCTAGTTCTTTTTGATGCATTCAGTCTCACAGGTGTGAGGTGAGACCTCACTTTTGTTACATTTATATTTCCCTAATGAACACAGAACATTGTTTCATAAACATATTGGCTGTATGTTTTTCTTGACAATTTTTCTATTCATCCTTTCTTCTCATTTCATGATGGGGTTGATTGTTTTATTCTTGTTAAGTCTTATAAGTGATTGATATGTCTCAATATTAAACCTTTGTCCAATGATTGGTGGGCAAATTATTTTTCCAGTCTATGGTATTTTTTCTTTTGTTTATGGGCCACACCGGGTGCTTTCCAGGGATTACTCTTGGCTCTGCACTCAGGAATTACTCCTGGTGGTGCTTGGAAACCATATAGGATGTGGGGGTATCGAATCCGGGTCAGCTGTGTGGAAGGCAAGTGCCCTACCTGCTGTACTTATCTCTCCAACCCCAGCACACAGAAACTTTTTAAGTAGATGTAACCCCTTTTGTTAATCTTTTCTTCTGGTTTCTTGGTCAATGGCATTGAATTTAAGTTAAATATGCCAATAGATTCAGTGTGACAAAGGGTTCTACTTATGTTTTCCTTAATATAATTTATAGGGCCAGAGAGAATAGCACATAGGGTGTTTGCCTTGCACGTTGTCAACCCTCGATCTGGGGTTATTTCCTGGCATTGCATATATTTCCCCCAAGCCTCCAGTTGTGATTACTGAGCACAGTGTCAGGAATAACCCTGAGCACCGCCAGATGTGACTCCACAACATTGTGTGTATATATATATATATATATATATATATATATATATATATATATACATGGACTGGAGCCATAGCACAGCGGGTAGGGCGTTTGCCTTGCATGCAACCAACCTGGGTTCTATTCCTATATCCCTCTTGGAGAGACTGGCAAGCTACTAAGAGTATCCCGCCTGCATGGCAGAGCCTGGAAAGCTACCCGTGGCATATTCCATAAGCCAAAAACAGTAACAAGTCTCACAATGGAGACGTTACTGGTGCCCGCTCAAACAAATCGATGAACAATGTGACAACAGTGCTACGGTACTATAAATTTATATATATATATATACATATATATACATGCATGTATATGTGTGTGTAATTTATAAATTCAGGCAGATACTAAGGCATTTAATCCATTTTGATTTGACTTTTGCACATGGTATAACATAGGAATATAAGTCCATTTTTTAAAAATTTTATTGAATCACCGTGAGATAGTTACAAGTTTTCATGTTTGGGTTACAATCTCACAATGATCAAACACCTATCCCTCCACCAGTGCACATTCCCTACCACCAATATCCCAGGTATAACCCCCCTTTCCCACCTTTCCCTGCCTCCATGGCAGACAATATTCCCCATACTCTCTCTCTACTTTGGGGCATTATGGCTTGCAACACAGACACTGAGAGGTCATCATGTTTGGTCCATTATCGACTTTCGGCATGAATCTCCCATCCTAACTGGTTCCTCCAGCCATCATTTTCTTAGTGATCCCTTCTCTATTTCATCTGCCTTCTCCCCTCCACTCATGAAGCAGCCTTCCAGCCATGGGGCAATCTTCCTGGCCCTTGTATCTACTGTCTTTGGCTGTCAGCCTCATGTGATGTTTTGCTATATTCTACAAATGAGTGCAGTCCTTCTATGTCTGTCCCTCTCTTTCTGACTCATTTCACTTAGCATTTTTTATGTGTGTTTGACCAGTTTTCCCAGCACCATCTGTTGAAAACACTTTCACTGCTTCACGGTCATACTCTTTGTCAAAGATTAGCTGTCAAAATACCTGCAGCACTCAATTCTATTGCATCCCAGTTTGAGTGTCTAGTTTTATTCCAGTACCACACTCTCTTGACTATTATAGCTTTATAATAATTTAAAATTTAGGGGAAAAAGCCTTCCATCCTCCCATCTTTTGTTCTAGGTTTGCTGGGGGGCAGGGGAGCAGGGGGACAAGGTGGTGATGGAGGATGTGGGCGGTTATTATGCCATATAATTTTGAAAAGCATTTTGTCTATGTCTTTTAAAAATGTTACTAGAGGCAAGCAGGTAGGTAAGGCTCTTGCCGTGCTCAGGGCAATCCTGGGTCAGATCTCCAATACCACATATGTCTACTAAACCCCACCAGGAGTGGTCCCTGAACAAAGATCTGTGAGTAAATCCTGAGCACTTCTGAGTGTGGCTCAAAAGCAAACAAAAGTATATGAAATTTAAAAAATATAAAATATTGTGGGTATTCTTTTAGGGACTGCATTGAATCTTTTAGGGACTGCATTGAATCTGTATACTACTTTTAATAGGATTGTCATTTTAACAATATTAATCCTTCCAATCCATAAGTAAGTAAATGTGTTTTCCTTTTCTTCTGTGGGTTTTATTTATCCTAGTGTGATTTATAGTTTTCTTAATAAATATTTTACTTCTTTTTCTTATGTTTACTCCCAGTTGCTTCTTTTTATGTTTACTCCCAGATATTTTTTTGAGGCACAATTACAAAAGGGAATTTAAAAAAAATCTGTCTCAGATGTCATGGATTTCCATGTTGATTTTGTAGACTGCCATGTTACTGTGAGTTTTTTAGGGGAGAGGAAGGTATGTGTGTGTTTATTTATCTTTATTTTGTTTCTAAGAGTTGGTGGTGGTGGCAAGGTGGGGGAGGGGCTGGTTTTCCTAAATCTGGTATCATGTCATCTTCCAATAGCAATAGTCTGACTTCTTCTGGATGCTCTTAATATCTCTTTCTTGTCTAATTTCTATGACAAGAACTTTCCTTACTATATTGAATAATAGTGGTGATAGTGGGTAATCTTGTGTTTGTGTAATGTTGTTTTTTAATTGAATCACCATGAGATACAGTTACAAAGCTTTCATGTCTGAGTTTCAGTCATAGAGTGATTGAATACCCATCCCTCCACCAATGTACATTTTCCACCACCAATGTCCCCAGTATCCCTATCTCCCCCCCCTCACCCCTCCCGCTGCCTCTATGGCAGACAAATTCTTTCTTACTCTCTCTACTTTTGGACATTATGGTTTGCAATACAGATACTGAGAGGCCATTACATTTGGTCCTTTATCTACTTTCAGCACACATCTCCCATCCCAATCTATCCCTCCAACCATCATTGTCTTAGTGATCCCTTCTCTACTCCAACCACCTCTCCCCAAGCTCATGAAGCAGGCTTCCAACTATGGAGCAATCTTCCTGGTCCTTATGTCTACTGTCCTTCTATTCTCCTTGGGTGTCAGTCTCATGTTATGTTATTTTATATTCCACAAATGAGTGCAGTCATTCTATATCTCTCCCTTTCTTTCTGACGCATTTCTCTTAGCATCATAGTCTCCATGTCCATTCACTTATAAGCAAATTTCATGACTTCATCTTTCCTAACAGCTGCATAGTATTCCATTGTGTAGATGTACCAGTTTTTTAACCAGTCTTCTGTTCTCAGGCACTCAGATTGTTTCTAGATTTTGTTGTGCCTGATCTTAAAGGGAAAGCTTTCAGTTTTTCACTGCTGAATATGTTGTTAACTATGAGTTTATGGAGAACAGCTTTAACTATATTGAGGAAATTCTTTCTGTCCCATTTTTATTGGATATTTTTATCCTTAAAGGTACTGTTTCTTTCATGAACTTTCTCTGTATCGTATGATTATATGTTTTTATTTTTCCTTATATTAACCACCCCTGCATCCCTTGGATAAATCTTACCTGATCATTGTACATGATCTTTTTGATGTACTGTAGGATTCAGTTTGCTAATATTTTGTTAAGTATATTTGTATGTACATTGATTTTACTTCATAATTTGCATGCTACCAGAATCCTGATTTTAGACAATAGCACAGTAATCTTTCTTGAGGCATAACCCCTTAATAGCAACATATACAAGTATATGCTATAAGAATACTGAAGATTTTTCAAGAATTACAATTGTCAAAGCCAGTCAAATATAAGAAATTCTTGAAGTCCTCTCTAACTTAAATAGTGTAAGCCTAATAAGAATATCTTCTTTAATCTAAATGCCAGCTAGAAGCTTGCCTTTCATTTTAGTTTCAAATTTTCTCAGATCTCTTCCTTTTCCCAAATCTGTTTCCCAAATACTTACATGGTAATTGTGGAAAATAATGAAATCTGAAGTTATCTGACCTATGCAAATTATCCCAGATATTGCTATGAAAAAAATTTGAAGTATTATATTTTTTAAAAAATACTCAAATACAAAGATAAGAAAGCTGTGTCACAAACTAGCAAGACCAAAGCCTGCAAAAAATATGCTAAACCTAAAAGAAGCTAAAAGTAAAAAGAAACTGCCATATTGATTGTCTAGTCCTATTCAGTAAGCCTGTATTACAAAAAGATAAATTTTCAGACATAATCTTGGAAGCTTTATCAAGAATTGCATATAAATTAAGGCTAAAATAGATTAAATAATCTCTTAAAAACTTTTTAACTGCTTGCAGAGACAAGACAAGCCTATGACTTTAAATGCTAAAAGCAACAGCTAACATTTGCTAAAGTCTTGCTGCTGGCAGGTTTTATACTCTTATTGTGCATATGTTATCACATTCAATCTCTATAATAATTCTATAAAGTTGGTGGTATTAATATCCCCATTATAGGCAAGGAGACAAAAGCACAGATTAAGCAATTTCACCTACTACTTCAAAGTAATTAGCAAAGTAAGAGTCTGAACTCAAATGAATCTGATGTAAATACGTGAACTTTTGATTCCTATATCATGGGAGAATGAGACACAGTCCCAATCAAAAATTATCTTAAATATTTGATATACAATGTATCAAATATTTGCAATTTTTATTTTATTACTTGCTGAGGTAAATGAAATTTTGTTTTGTTTCTATGATTATCTTGAGGGGAAATACATGCACACATATCATTCTCTACATCAGAAAATTAACTAAAAGAAAAATGTAGCATGTTAATAAGAACATGTTCCCCACTGACTTCATAAAAACTCCATGAGAATAATCAATGTGCCTTGCAAATTCAGTCTTCTTTTGTCAAGAATATGAGGTTCTCATTTCTTGCCTGCTGAGTCTATACTCACACAGACTAGTCAAGAGGAAAAAACAAATTTGTGCAGCATTGACATCATCCTAAAGGAATTAATTCTGATGAAAACAAGGGTTTATGATATGTAGCAAGTATACATCATGGGCCCAAGCAATGCTATTCTGAGCTTTAGGCCAATCCATGACAAGAAGTTCATTCATTTAATAATCTTGGGGACAAAATAGAAGTGGGAAACAGATAAAGACAATATCAATCTCCAGCTTTAAAGATAGACATATCAGACTATAGCTAAACCATTATAACAATTTAAACTTTTAAGACTCAAAAATACTGTTATCAGGAGAGCCTTCTATGTTATTCTCAAATCATTTTCTCTGAAAATATAAATATAAGTCTCACTGAACCATGTACTTTTGGTCTTATAGAAGACCAGATGTCTGACTTGTTGCTGGCATTACACTGAGGTACAAAGGCCCCTATATTGGGCTGAATGTTTTATTTTATTTTGAAGCCACTTGGACATTTGGCTATTTTCTGGAACAAGAATGTTAATTAAATATGACTGGGGTTGGGAGGGCAAGGTAAGGAATTTATTTCACTCCACATCTTGTTTTGAACCTGATTTGACCCTCTTCTATTCCCTACTGTGCAATCAGTGGAATGGCAAGGCAGCAACCTCTGACCTCTTCAGGAAGTGCAATCTTGTCCCGGCCTTGGGAAAACTGTCATGCCTGGTTTTCCTCCTACTGGAATAATTTTAAGGGTATTTATCCCGTAACATGTCTTTTAGCACAGACTTCAGGAAATAGAACTGTTCGCTTTAACATAGATTTCAATAGTCTCTGGTGTTACTGGGCCCCCCTGGGGCTCTCATCACTCTCCCACTACTGTATTTCCCTTCCTCCAACCCTTTCCTCTCAGTTCCCACACTCATTGAATGAGGAAGGTCAGTCTGAATACATCTATCCACATCTCTAGAATGCCAGAGAGGAGTAACAGCTGTTGACCTCTGTTCTGAACTTTTGGGATTCTGTTTGTCCCAAAAGTAGCTTGGTCAGTTTCAGCTACTATATACAATCTCCACTGGAAGTGGAGGATGTTAGGCCAGGAGACTGTTCCAGACACTTGCTCTGCTACTATTGTAAAATAACTTGCTTTCAAATGCTGAGACCTGTTACTGTTAATAATAAAATTAATTAAAGTAACCATGTGTTGGGGCCCGAGCTATACAGTACAGTAGGTAGAGTGTTTGTCTTGCATGGAGCTGACCCTGGGTCAATCCTCAGCATTGCCATATGGTTCCCAGGAACTGCTTGGAGTGATCCCTCAAGGCAGAGTCAAGAATAAACTCTGTGCACCACAGGGTATGGCACCAAAACCAAAAGAGTAAAATAAAATAACAACCGTCACTAAAATTTAATGAGCATGTGCTTTTTGTCAGATGTAATACAAAGCTAAAATGAAATGATACCAAGTTTTAAAGTCTTAATTTTTTCTATAAATTTTGAATAATGCGGCACTTTTCTTTCCAAGTTATTATACTTTCACATCTTGGTACACCTACATATGTGCGTGTGCTTGTGCATATACACAAACATATACACAAGCATACACATGTACACACATGCATACACTTTACTAACTTTGAATGATAAAAATTAAAGACTATATATTCCACAGATGAGTGCAATCTTTCTATGTCTGTCCCTCTCTTTCTGACTCATTTCACTTAACATGATACTTTCCATGTAGATCCACTTATATACAAATTTTATAAATAACATAGTAGGAGACTAACACCCAAGAGTTGTAGAGATAAGAATTAGGAGGTCTGCCCCACAGCTTGGAAACTGGCCTCATATGCTAGGGGAAAAGGCAGCTCAGATAGAGAAGGGAGCACCAAGTAGAGGATGTCAGGAGGACCCATTCGGGTTGGAAGATGCCAGCTGAAAGAAGACTATAGACCGAACATGATGGCCACTCAATACCTCTATTGCAAACTACAACACCCAAAAGGAGAGAGAACAAAGGGGAATGCCCTGCCACAGAGGCAGGGTGGGGGGGTAGGTGGTGGGGTGGGGGTGATGAGAGTACTGGGATCATTGGTGGAGGTGAATGGGCACTGGTGGAGGCATGGGTAAATAATCACTGTATGAGTAAAATGCAAAGACAAAAGTTCATAAGTTTGTAACTGTACATCACAGTGGTTCTCTAATAAAAAAATTTTTTAAAAACTAAAGACTTAAGTTTTTACTAGAAATATTAAGGAGGGAATGAAACTTGATGGGGTAAGGGGAGGGATAAAGATGATAACCAGAATAGGAAAAGCAGCCAAAAGCAATAGAAGCAAGAAAAAAGAAAGTATGTCCTTACTTAAGGTACAAGTGAATATAGAACCTTTTAAGTATCTGTCCAGATATAAGCAGTAATACCACAATACATAATATATATTTTATACATGAGACAACGAGGAAAATTCCAAACTTACACTAGTCTCGATTACTAAGTAGTCTACCCAGATTTGCAGTGTCTAAAATCCAATTTATCATTCTCTTCATTAAAAAAAGAAGATAGGGGGGCTGGAGCAATAGCACAGTGGGTAAGTCGTTTGCCTTGAACCTGGCCGACCCAGGTTCAATTCCCAACATCCTATATAGTCCCCTGAGCACCGCCAGGAGTAGTACCTGAGTGCAGAGCCAGGAAGAACCCTTGTACATTGCCGGGTGTGACCCAAAAAGCAAAAAAACAAAAAGAAAAGGATAAAAATTGGAAATTCAGAGAAAATTTATCTGCATTGGGAATCTAGTCAATATTGGTTTCTCACATGCTGTTATTATTGTAGGAAATCTGTCCAGTTTTTCAATTTCAAATTATTATAGGCTTATGCTAGGAAACGTAAAATTGTTTAGCAGGTTTCAAAGCAGAATAGTAACCTTGAAAATGAATACTGAACAATTCTATGTACAGTGCCCTCAGATGAGCAGGCTTGTCTGTTTCCACCCTGTTCCCAAAGAATTTAAGTTGGCAGGCTGAAGAAGACGCCCCTCGTAGGCTTACAGAGTCTTCTCAGAGCAAAAACGCTATGATTTAGAGGATAAACAAAATTAGCCAGATGAGTTATGGGAAAGAAAGGGACTTTCCTTCTTCACTCATTCCAAATAAGAACTTCATTCTTATTTGACAAAATAATTTGCCAAAGTCTTAAAAGTTATTGCCGGCTTAGGGAACCATAAGCAGTTTAGTGAGACTGGAACAGGGAGGGAGGGGAGGGAACAATGGGAAGAGAGGGGAGGGAAGAGGAGGGGAGGGAAGGAAGGGGAGAGGAGGGGAGGGAACTGCCAGGCTCTTCCCAGTACAAGCAGTAAACTCTCTTTCCAGGTTCTCCAAGAGGGAGAACTAGGCTATCAGATGTCCAGTGGCCACATCACAGCCACGCACTTCCAGGACCTTGGGTTCCTCTGCCAGTTCCTTCATGCGTAAGGCTCATCCGAACATGTGGAGGGTGCCCTTGAGCATGGCTGTGGCAGGGTTCTGCTGGGGCTCTGCTTGGGGTGGGGAGGAAAACTCAACCCACCCCCTTCGAGAGACCCTGGTGAAAACAGTCAGATGCAGGGCAAGAGACTCTCTTCCGGGAGCTTGGTTTTATAGTCTCTGGATGTTGGCCACTGATGGGATTTCACAGCGCTGGGGGAAGTTTCTGGGTGTGACTGCCTAGCTACTGGAAAATGAGGAATCTGGGTGGAAGTGGCCCAATCCCGACTGAGCAGCCTTAGAGATCTCAACCCTGGGTCCCGCACACCTGGGTTCCACTGCCGGTTCCTTCATGCATGAGGCTCCGAACTTACACATGTATACATATACTTACACATATACATCTATGTGTATATACATATATATGTGTATATATGTGTGTATACATATGTATATGTGTATATATACATATATGCATATATATACCTTCTGATGTTGCAACAGAGCATATGTATATATGTATATATATATGTATGCATATATATGTATGGACTGGAGCGATAGCGCAGTGGGTAGGTCGTTTGCCTTGCACGTGGTCAACTCGGGTTCAAGTTCTCCATCCCTCTGGGAGAGCCAGGCAAGCAACCAAGAGTATCCCGCCCGCACAGAAGAGCCTGGCAAGCTACCCGTCATGTATTTGATATGCCAAAAACAGTAACAACAAGTCTCACAATGGAGACGTTACTGGTTCCTGCTCGAGCAAATCGATGAACAATGGGAAGACAGTGCTACAGTGCTATATATATATGTGTATACCTATATGTATATGTATGTATATATATATATAGAGAGAGAGAGAGGGAGAGAGAGAGATGTAGTTCAGGCTTTCAAAGAGTTTTAATACAGATTGATTGGAGCATGGGAAGGACAGAGGAGGAATATAGGAAAGACTCCCTGACCAGAATTATAATAAAACCATGAACACAGATCAGATTGCACCTGTTCTTTAAATCTCTTTCCACCTGTTCTTTAAATCTCAGTATTTTTTTCATTGCTAAAGTTTTAGGAGGCTAGCAAATAATTCCTTTCTACTCATTAATAATACTTTTCTACTCATTAATTCTCTTTTTCAATTAAGAGGGATGAGAAAAGCAAAGGAGTTGATCTTATGGAGATAAAAGCATCACTGATAAAGAACTGCCAGAGAATGGCATCTCTTAGCCACATTCTACAAGTTGCACCCCAACATTAGACAGGCTTATCATTCCAGTCATGGACTTTCGTATGAAATCACATACCTTGCATATGGAGGCAATCTTTAGTACTAAATGAACATTTTACTCGAAAAGTCAGGCCCCTGGGGCCGATACCGGCTCGCGCTCTGCCAAGATTTGACCGGGTGGCATGCTTTTGCATGGCCGCTTTGCTGCTGAATGACCAAGATTCAGAGCCAGCTACACTACTTCTGGTCCCAGCAAGTGCTTGCAGCCATGTCTCTAGACTGTGAACTAAGCCTCAGCCCCATGCTGCCCCAGGAAGAGAAATGATGCAATTTCCAACATAAATCTCCCTGAACTTAATTACTAAAATACAGAAATCCTAAACCGCGCGACTACGGCCGCGCAACTTCATATCTCTTCATTCTCATCAATGGAAAACTAATTATCAAATGCTTTCCTGTCAGTAGGGCCGTATTTTGGGGGGATAAATTCCAACAACAATAGTGAGTTGTGTGTTGAAACGCCAACAACAATAGCGAGTTTTGTGTTGAAATAGGGAATGTAATCAAGGTAAAGAGAAAAGGAAGTGAAATTTTTCAGTTATGCAGGCGGGGGTGGGGGTTGGAGGTGGGAGGTATACTGGGGTTTTTTGATGGTGGATTATGGGCACTGATGAAAGGATGGGTGTTTGAGCATTATATAACTGAGACATAAGCCTGAGAACCTTGTAACTTTCCACATGGTGATTCAATAAAATAAATTTTAAAAAAAGTCAGGCCCCAAAATTGGGGACAGAAAGCAGCAGGTGTCTAATGGGGCACCTTCTGCAGCAGTCAGGAGAAGGAAAAATTTATTTAAGGTGGAAGAGACAGAAGCAAGTGTTCATGCTTGGGGCAGGAAGACATTGCAGGACAAAAGATGAAAAACATGTGAGGAAAATCTATAGGAAAAAAGGAAATGATGGTAGGAAGTGAAGCTAGTATAATGCTAATCCCTCATGTTGAATTATTTTTTTAAACAAAGGAAACTTCTTTGAGACTGTCACACTCGTCTTGGAAAATAGAAACCATTGACTAAGAGTATTTCTCTTTTTTAATACTTTATTTTATTTTAGGCAGCATGATTTAAAATACTCTTAATAATAGGGTTTCATGACCAGGGACTTTTCGATCGACACACATAATCCACAAACCTGGGTTTAGAGTCATGGTTAGTGGTGTGTTTTGTAGATGAGGAAATCTAGGTAGTAGCAAAAAAAGCACTAAAGGACAATTCCAGGTTGGAGACTGTGAACTTACTTGAATTTGATTCATTGTTCATTGCTTTTTAGCTATCATTTTATTAAACCTTGCCTTCAGAGTAAGCTCCCACTAAACTATGTGAATGAGTGAGAGAGGCAACTCCAGAGCCATTCTTCAGTTTATGAGGTAGAAGAGGAAAGGATGCTGGTAAGACATTGGCCTAAGCATCCCCTTCAATTTTTAGAATGCCTAAAGAAAGAAGCAAACATCTCTTCTTCCCACCACTTTCCTCCCTTTAAGATGCAGAAACAGAAGGATTTTCATTTCAGCAGAGGGGCATAAAGAAGTATTTATTTCTTAAGCATCACCTCAAACTTTTGGGAAACCAGGTAGATTTCTCAGGACTTCCTATTGGGGTTGAAAATCTAGACTTCTGGGTATCACACCCCTCTTTCAGCTGAGGGAGGAGACTAGGTAATTGATTGCATTGTGCTTGTGGATGTCCATCTCTCAGCACTTGGAGGTGACAGCCCAATGAAACAAAGCACACTGGCTAAATGGACTTTCTCCAGGCCTCTATGCAGTTTCCAGAAAATTGTGTTCATTCTGTTCCCAGAACTCTACATCGAAAGTTTGTGGAAATGTACTTCCTGTGTCTGTTATCACAGGCCTGGACTCTCAGCTCTGTCTCTAGTCTCTCTAGCACTGTCACTCTCATTTTATTTCTAAAAACTTCCATTCCTGAAGTTAAATGGAAATATATATGTGCTTCTGCACATAGGGAGGTTGACAGAAAGTTATTCTAATTGCCTCTTTTCTTTCCTAGTTAATTAGAATATTTAAAATTCCTCACATGAAATTGGGCATTTTGCCCCCCAGTGGATATTTTGCCCCTCATATTTCTATTATGTTAGCCAATTAGCAGGACTATGTCAGAGAAATCTGGCATTGCTTTCTTCCTTAATTTCTTCCTTTCCATCTTTCTTTCTTGGTTTTGGAGCCACACATGATGGTCCCGGGGATAGAATTGGACCCTTCTGAATCTTAAGAATGTACTCCGAAGAAAATATCCTGTCACATAGTCAGGCTTGGGGTGGGGCTGGGGTGGTGGGAGGGAAACTAGGATCATTGGTGATGAGAAATGTACACTGGTGGATAGGTGGTTGTTGGAACATTGGAACATTGTATGACTGAAACCAGATCATGAACAGCTTTGTAACTGTGTACTGTGTATCTCACAGTGACTCTCTCTCTCTCTCTCTCTCTCTCTCTCGTGTGGTTTCTCTCTCTCACACACACACACATTCTCTCTCTCTCTTTCTTTCTCTCTCTCTCTTTGCACTCCAGACCTATGAGCCATTTCCCAAGCTTCTCACAATTATTCCTTGAAGGAAATGACACCAAGCTGTTGAATGCCCTACCGTAGATCAATCTCCAAGCTGAGAACTCTGAGGCCTTCTCAGAATGAAAGTGCGAAGACTCCCCTCCCTACCAGAAAGCCAGCAGCTCTCACCCAGGCCTGACAGTCTCAGGCATGTAAAGGGTCCAGCTCCACAACTAAACCTCATCAAGTTGCAAATGCTCCAAATTGTCCCAGCTCCATAGCTCCTGGAGTTCGTGGAGCACAAGGCTGCACCTCCAAATTCAACAGCATTGACAACTTAGTAGGAACTCATCATATCTGAAGGGAAAGCTGCATAAAAGCCCATAAGGCTCAATAAGTGAAAGCAATAACACAAAACACTCAACCAGCACCCACCAACTCAGTAAATTCTCAATGATTTTAGTAACACCATTGTGAGATCTAATAATTATCACAAATTGACTATTATTGATTTTTTTTTTGCTAATTCTGTTTGCCATTTTTTGTACCTAGCAATAAAATTTGTTTGTGCCTGCTAAGGGGGCAGGCTTTGAAGAAGCAGGTAGGAAACTGGGAGCATCGGTGGTGGGAAGTTCACACTGATGGTGGGACTGGTGTTCAAACATTGAGTTTGAACATATCCATGGAGTATATGAGCCTGAAAAGACCATATGATGAACAACTTTGTCAATCACGGTGATTAAATAAAAAGAAATGAAAATAGAAAAAATAAAACTACTTTTGGAATGCAAAAGTAAAATACAGAGGGTAGCCAAGAAAACCAAAAGTACTGATATACAGTTTAAAATGTTCTGTATAACTCAGTAATAAACAGGCTTTATCATTATATTCAATAACAAGGTTTAACTGTGGTGTGATAACCACTATAATTTTGAGGTAGAGATAAACATAAGTAATATTTTGAGAAGAGTGTTGCAAACATAATATGATTTGAAAATTTCTATGACTTGCTTTTTACTAATGATAAAGTCACAGTATTGCTAAAATTACTATTTTAGCAATAGTGGTCTAAATATATCATTTAAATGTTAGATTTTAGTTAGAGAGTGGCTGGTGAAAATATAGGTGTCACTTTTTGCTTGTTCATGGTTACATAAGATTCCTGGTTAAGAACCCTTTAATAAGACGGTACAAATACCCCTTGCTGCCATCAGAGCTGATATACCCACAATGGAACACATGTATTCACACACACACACACACACACACACACACACACACACACACACACACACCAAGCAAAGTATGCTTTGTGGTCTCTGTACTGCAATCTGGCAGCACCTTTATAACACCCATTAAAAAAAATTCCCAGAAGCCTTGTAACCTGATATATCAAAGAAAATAATGTGCTTGTACCACTATAGACCTTCTAAACCAATATTCTTGGTACTGGAGAGATGGCCCAGCAGTAGGGCATTTGCCTTTCATGCAACCGACCAAGGTTTTATTCTTGGCACACCCCCAATCCCTGCAAGAAATGATCCCTGAGTGCAGAGCCAGGAATAAGCCCTGAGCATACCTGGGTGTAGCACCCAAAAATAAAAAAGTAAAACAAAGTCTCTATAGAGTAAGCATGTTCTCTTTAGCCACTGCTCCAGTTTCTGACTGGGCTTGGATGGTCTCTCACAACCATGGTTTTTTCAGTTTTGGCCAGATTCTTGGATTATATAATTTCTGCAGTTCCACTTGTTTTCCTCCCATATTTTAAATGAATTTTAACTTCCTAATTTTCCACTCAGGAATCTGAAATATATAAGAGCTGACACTTCAACATAGTGAAAGGGACACATTCAAGCTCATTCAATATTCCATGCTTATAGGAGATCCAAAATTTCTTGCTTCCTGCCATTAGGGTACACTCTGCCCACTACTTCCCTCTGCTACAGACCTGAAATGTTTTTATGGGATCACACCTTGCAGTGCTCAGGAGACCAAAACGTGCTGGACATCAGACTCAGGTCTTTGTGCTAGATATGTGCATATTACTTGAGCTGTCTTCCTGGCCATCAATGCCATTTTGTTTTCTTCAGAAACACTTGTTTCTTTAATACTTCAGGCTCTTAACTCAAACTATTTCCTGTCTAAAAACTTTTTTCCCATTCATCCCACCCCCTTCAAAGGCTTATGTACTGAGATACTGCTCTTGACATAAAGTTTAATTTTTCTCATGCCCACAATTTGTAGTTATTCTATTGACAATTTTTATCTCTCTCATCATATATTAAATTTCTTAAGTGTACAGGTTATATAAATGGCTTGTACACGTTAGTATTCCAACACAATGGCCCACATAGCAGATACTCAATAAAAATTTAGTGAATGGAAGAAATAAACATTCTTTTATAGTATAGGCAGTTCTATTATATTTAATAAATATGGTTAACTCCTTTACCATACCAGAAATGGAAGGCAAGACATGGCAATGTAGCAGGTAGTATGTATCTGTAATCATTCTTCTGCTGTGTGAACTATCTGGCCTGGTTTGATTGCCTAACACCTGTTGATCCAGTTGTTACAGTTCACTCAATTGGCTATGCCATATCTTACAACTGGTATAGATCATTCTTTTCTGACTCTAGGGAGAACAGCAGTTGAAAGTTGAGTTGTTTAATGCCTAGAACCATAAAGGTTGGCACTTCAAAGATGCTGCCATCCTGACTGGCCAGGAACCTCTCACAAACCATTTTATTTCTGTGTCATAGTGCCAGGAAAATTGGTTTTACAGTGGTGGCTCCTTTTTGGATGTTATCTCCCTTGAAGCTTTACACATATCCACTGATGATTGATGGACTTTCAGTTTAGTGATAGACCACAGTGTGGGCTGAGAAGAAAAAGCAAATGAAATGGACTCTCAAGCATGCCATTATCCATGACTTAAACTTGCCAAGAAATTTCTGTATTTACACTGAGAATTAGAGAACATTATCTTCTTCCTTGAAAAAAATCTACAAAATTTTAAATGACCCAACAGGATAAGGGCACCCACAGATATGTTCAAGTGTATGTGGACATTTACATTTTTCATCTCACAAAAAATCCTGAAAAAAGATTAGAAAATGAATCTTCTCCATGAAGTATATGAGCCAGATCTTGCCATTCAATCCGATTGCTGTTTCTTTAAAGGAATGTCTGGGGTTGTTACATTGCCCGGCCCAGTAAGCACAATGGAACATTTTCCTTGAGATTACCTCATTCCCAGTGACCCACACAGGAAATAATTATTTTGGTAGTCACCAGTAAACAGTGAAGCTTACTGACTTGAAAAATAAGTTCTTTTTGACCCTGCAAGACAGTGGCTTCACAAGCATCACTGAACCTAGTTTCTACCCAAATTCAACAATTTTGTACGTAAATGGTGCCTTATTCTTGGATTGTGGTTTACCAGATCCAGGCCACACTCCAGACTTCTGCCAAAACACCACAGCAAACAGTAGTTGCCTTGTATTTCTGGCTAAAGAATAATGTAGCTCAAAGAAAAATTAGAATTTCTTTCCTGGGATATATTATGGAAATTCCACAGATGTCCTAGTAACAAATTCAAACAGTGTAGTCATGTCTGAGAAAGTATTCCTATTCCTACAGACCTCATTCATGGGAAGAACCAGCAATATATGACAAAGTTGGTAATCAGGGACTCACAGTTCTTACAGGATGTGTGAGTCTAAGTAAAATGTTTAGATTTCTGCCCATAATTTTCTAGTCCCTTCTCCCTCTTTGTAGCCCCCATAAGGCACTATCCTAAAAGGAAGACACAGAGTTATCAGAAGAATAAAACTACTATTTGTTGAAACAGGTATCACTGTGTCACTGTCATCCTGTTACTCATCGATTTGCTCGAGCAGGCACCAGTAACATCTCCATTGTGAGACTTGTTGTTACTGTTTTTGGCATATTAAATGCACCACGGGTAGCTTGCCAGGCTCTCCCAATAGTATAGTAGGAGTGCTTAATTACTACTCAGGTAGTAATTAAGGCTGTGAACATTCAAAACTTGTTATGGAAACATTTATGAATACATAAAGAGAACTTTTTGTCGTTTTTTGGGCCATACCTGGCTGTATTCAGGGCTCACTACTGGCTCTACATTTGAGATGACTCCTGTAGTCAAAACAGGTAACTGGAATTAATGAAGCAATGTTCTCAACTAAAATTGCCTCCATTATACTTTACCATTTTACATTAATTCAAAGTCTCAGGTTCAAGATAAAGTCTTGACTTCTTTGACAGAGGCTCAAAATAGTAGTGGCTTTCATACAGCATTGAAATTGCTTCCTTTCTCTTTCTAACAGTGTATGAGTAGATAGTTTATGACTAGAAGGGCAGCTCACAGCTCAAGAGACTCATGCGCTTTCTATCCTGAAAGCCCACTATGCTTGGATACTGCTATTCTTTGAACATCTTTGTACTCATTTTCCAGTCAATCATAAGATCAATCATAAGATAGTAACAGAAAGGGGAGACCTGCCCCTTCCCTATATATAGATCATTTCTATATAGAGGCCATTAGCCAAAACTTAATGGTATGACCAGCAAGGATTTCAAGTCTGTAAGGTATAGACTGGGGATCCTATTTTTATATGGAAAGGGATAGAAGATCTAAATAGGGAGAGAACCAGTTGTTTGCCACAATGATCAATTTTCAGATTCTTTTATTATGAATAAGTTATCAGAATATATAGTCTCTTTTGCACAAAGTCTTTGTGCCATGCCCTTCTCCAAAATTACTCCTTTCATCCAACCACCTGTGCCAGTATAATTTACTAGCATCCCCAAGTTAGACAAGGCAATGAGAATAGTACTATGGTGCCCATGCATCTTTGTGTGGCGATGCCTGGCCAAATCAGTAAACGGTGTTACACTTACTCCTTGGAACATCCCTGATAATGCATCTGGTTTGGGTCTGATTAACATTACCATTTTTTTTGTAGGCCAAAACTGCAACTTAGATTACCTTAAGACCTAATAGTTATACCAAGTTTTAAGGATGATATAACTTGTTATCTTGTTTTTCTTACAGTCCCTAACGTAGAATAATATAATGAGGCATAGGTAGCACAAAGCACCCTAGCAGTTTGTTTTAATTGAAATAACACTGGTTTGTAACATGATTAATTTTCAAGTATAATATATAGACAAATCATGTCTATAATTTGACATCTGTATGTACTACATTATGGTCACCACAAATTGTCTAGTTTCCTTACACTACCATGGAATTTCCCTCTAGCAGGATGTTTTGACTTTGGAAAGAAGGCAGGATTTCTCCATCCCTTGAACCCTGGGAGAGTAACCTCGTTCAAGAAAGGAGCTACTTGTTCACTTAGGATTTGTCTGTGAGTTTAGAGATCACTCTAAGAAATATGTTGTGAATATAAGAGGGTTGAAAGTAACTGATCCAAATATCTTCTTGAATCATTTTGAAATGATATTCACTGACTTCAATAGGTATAGAGAATCCTGAGCAGGGACTTCCCAGAGATTTTCATTCATTAAAGAGGAAAGAGTGAGGAACTCTGTACTGAATGGATTAGACTTCCACCTGGTGTTTACACTGAATGGCAGGATGTGCTGAACATCCTGGCATGAATAGACCATCACTTGGCAGAAGCAGGCAACACCTGTTTACACTGTCCAGTCTGGTCAGATAAACATTATGTTGCCTACTCTAGCATCAATTGATCTGAAAACCAAAGAATAGCTCTTCAATATATCACAACTTGTCTGTATGAGTAATAAAAAGGACCAGATCGATGCAATTTCTACCTAGACAAAAGGAACAGAAATGTGAATTTACTTTGTATTATTAGCATAAACTGTGATATGTTGCTACTAAATTATGAAAAAGTAAAAGCAAAATAGAAATCATTGAGGCATAAAGTTCCAATTTATGAAAAGAAAACAATCATTTAAATAATAGCCGCAAACTATGGAAGTGGAAGTAAAGAAATTGAACCAATCTCTAAACTGACTTTAGTCACATAAATGTGACTGGTATGTAATACAGTTTTAATACATGCAGTATGGAGTTATAGAATCTTAACAATGATTTTTATCACAAAACTATTCCAAATTCCAACTTAGTTCTCTGGTTAGGGAACATTAGGACATCCTCTTCCTGTTTCTGCCTGTCCAAAAGTTGGAACAGAGCTCTTGGAGGCAGTCCAAGATGTCAGGACAAAATTATTTTAAGTGCTGTTATAGTTGGGAGGGGCACCTGGGCAACATGAATTGAGCTCTATATCTGTCCATGTATAGTGATAATAAAGTACGCCCTGAAAAGACTCCACTATGCTCATTTCTGGCAATGAAGAAGGGAAATTGCACAAATGTCATACACATAGGCTTATTTAGTCACTCCTTCCTCTCCCTTAACACGTTGTACATCCCTCCATTAGCACTTACCTCATTCATTACACTGTAATTATTTGTTCACAGGCCTGTCTAGCACTGGCTGGTTACATGGGAATGAGCAAAGGATCCTAGTTCTGCAGCCAAAGATTTAAGTCCTACTCCACAACTAATTTTTGTGGCTTAAAGCAAGTCCCTTAACCTTGCTAAACTCAATTTTTTAATCTCTAAAATAAAATTAATATCTGTTGACTATTTTGCTTGGGAATGTTCCATGAAAAATGAATGAGAAAATATATCTTTCCTTAAGCGATATGCAAAATAGCTGTTAGCAGTTCTTGTTATGATGCTCCAAGAATAGGTTGCATAATTTTCATCTGCATTTTCAGCATCTGTAGAGAGCATAATTCCTAAATGGAAGTTAAATGAATAAATGAAAGGGAAATGTGGTGGAAAAAAGACAATGAGACAATGCCCTCCAATGTCATGAAGTCACTTGGTTCCAAAACCATACAGAGACTCTTCTGACTGGTAAGTTTGGGAAGAACAAATAGGCACGTGTGACCCCATGTCATCATCCTTTTTTTTTAGCCTGAACTGCCTCCAACACACATGCTAGACTTTATATTACCATCTTTGCCGGCTCTTTCTTCCCAATCTTCTTTTTAAGGAAGAGGAGAAAATTGTCCACGGAAACCACACAATAATTTTCTCTTATCCTATGGTAGTAGACACTCCTCCCCATGGCTTTTGTGCTATCTGAGACTGTCTAATGAAGGCTGGCTAATTGTGAGCTTAGTTGCTAGATTGAGTTCCCTTACAATTTAATTTGAGCAATCATAAACATATCATAAACATAACATAAACATAAACATAGTGTTATGTTTTATTGCCATTTATTTGGATTATTCCCCCCATGTGTTCTGTTTATTTAGCACTGTCCAAAACAGTGGCTTGATATTAAATATTAATATTAAATATTAAAATTGGAATCTTAATTGTATTAAAATTCTGAAAAAATTAATTATTCTTGAAATTTTAATAAAGTGCTATTCTTGAAAAAAATTAAAATGCATTAATTTTTAGGGTATAGAAAAGTCAAAAGAAGAAGAAAGATGCTACTTATTTTTCTTCTCCAAATCTATTCTTGAAATTTTCATACCTCAAGAAGCTGAAGTGATTATTAAGGCACTTTTTGCCTTCTAGCTTCCATCAATTGGTTGTGAAAGAAGAAGACTGGGATATTTGTTCTTTATGTTCCTTCTTTGACTGATGAAGATTGGGCCGTGGTCACATTCCTTCACTGATGGTCAAAGTTATTGTTGGATGACCCTCCCCCTTGTTGGGTTCTGGGATACTAGTCACTCTCCTTGTTCCCATAAAGCCTGAGAGCAGTAATAGCATCCCAACACTGAGGTGCAGTGGGGTACCCCAGGTGCTTCATCATTTTTGTTACTTCCCTTAATCCTATTTACATTGTTATAAAGACTCTCTTTGTTTAAATTTTTCAGCGATACCTTTGATGAGCTGACAATTTCCACTAGTGGAAATAAGCAATGAAGAATAACAGAAGGCACCATCTTAGGACTGAGTACCACGGAAGATCTAACCTGCTGAAAACTCCAGGTACACGGGATTCTGTTGCTGAAAACTCCAGGCCTTCTCGGAGTGGGGTGAGAGGCCTCCTCCCTTTCTTGATACTGCTGGAAGATCCAACAGCCACCCAGTTAAATATTTAACTGCCAGTTAACTGCCCAGTAAATTATTCTGGATTTTCTCAAGAATGCAGCCACATTTGCAGCCTCACAACATGTTCAAACTTCACAATGCTGACATCCCAGTAGTAGCTTGCCAGAGTGGATGGGATATAATCCAGTTAATTGGATGGAAAGCCAAGCAATGTTGACTAACAAAAACATTAACACAGAATACTTAACTTGCATCAACAGCTTAGTAAAACCTCAGTCAAGAACTTAATGTCCCTTAAGGTGAAATACAACAGTTTTGACAAATTTTCTTCTACGAAAATAAATTTTTGATCATTCCATTAGCCATTTAATGGTAACAAGCAATATACAATAAATTATAAAGGACTTGCTAAGGGGCTTGAGGAGTGGTTAGGGAAATGGAGTCAATGGTGGAAGGAAGGTGACAGTGGTGGTGGGATTGATATTGGAACATTGAATTCCTTTAACAAATCCTCTTGTGGGGCTGGAGTGATAGCACAGCGGGTAGGGCTTTTGCCTTGCACGTGGCCAACCCAGGTTTGATTCCCAGCATCCCATATGGTCCCCTGAGCACCGCCAGGGGTAATTCCTGAGTGCAAAGCCAGGAGTAACCCCTGTGCATTGCCAGGTGTGACCCAAAAAAGCAAAAAACAAAACAAAATAACAATAACAACAACAAAAAGGTCCTCTTGAACAACTTTGTAAACCATAGTATTTCAATAAAGTGTGTTAAAAAGAAAAAAAGTAATAGGCAATTTTTGGAAATGGACACTATGAGCATATGTAGCCTGATATTACTAAACTTTAATCACATAAAAATTACCCTTATTTGTTTTTCTTCTCACCTAGAAACTTATGATAACTTGGCTTCTGTGTTGTTCTAACTAAAGAAATAGAAGACTGCCCAGGTCATCCTTAGGAGCATTCCCTACTTTTTGAAAGCCGACCTTACAAAAATTCATTTTTATGAAAGACCTGTTTTTTGGTAACTGAAATAAGTACAAAGATTTTGTCTTTTATTCCAAAAGTCTTAACACAAAATTAGAGCTCAGTGTTGATTTTGTAGAATGTCATTATAGCAGCATTGAGCTCTCAGATGAGGGAACATAGCATAGCCATCCCCCTTCCATGGGAATTACTTTATGCAGACTGTGTATCTATAGTAACATTCCTGAATTTACTACACATCAATGAGATTTTGGGTTTTGTGTTTGGGACATGATTTTGTCATTTATATTTTACTTCTGGAAACATAGGGAATATTATAATAATAATATTAATTCTCTAATAATAGACAATATTAATTTTGTACAAAGGTTAATAGTAATTCATTGTTAATAGTAATTAACTTTTAATTATTAAATAAAAGTTAATAGTAATTCCTCTGTTAATCGTAAACCTTCAAATGTTTTTGTAGGAGCACTCTATTTTCAGATAGCGAGGGAAACTTTGTATACAGGTTTCATCATAGGTAATTATCTCTTCTCAAATCAGTGAATTGCTATTGTGTGTTATAAAAGCAATGAATGGAAAGTCATGTAGAACGGTTCAGAATTATTTTAGTTTACTTGTACCTCTATGGAAAAAAACATTTTTAAATTGAAGGCGCAATGTTTTGAGATAAAAAGCTCTAAGATCAGGGTTCAAAGATAAAGAATCTGAGGTATAACAGAAAAGTAAACGAAGCCTGGTGAACTTAGGTGCAAATTCAAGTTTTGTTTTATAACTTTTTGATCTGTTTCTATCTGCCTTTTTGCATTTTACTATGCTTGACTATTTCCCCACATTTACAAGGTACAGGCAACTTCTCATAGCATCAAAGCATTAGTACAAGAATGAATTCTAGCTCCCAGGATACTACCAGTATAAATTAGTGCTTTGAAAGAATTCTAAAAGGCAGCAGCAGTCAGGCATTAATTTCTTTTATACATGAAAACTAAAAAACAAAATAACCCCTGTGACATCCCACCCCTCATATACCCACTGAGCTCAATAAGCCTTCCTGCATTTAGCCTTCATTTGTTCTATGACCTGAAACAACTTTTCCCTTTTCCCCACAGTCCTGTCTATTCCAACATGACACTTCTGCCTTTAATGCCCAGGTATAATCATTTTTATCCACAGCATTCTTTCTAGCATTGGCTATTCATATTGCTCACTACTTTGGAGCCTATCCAACCCTGAATTCCACTACTTATAATTCTTTATACCTTGAGCCTTCCTCCAGCTTTAATTCTGAGATAACTCTTAGTGATTTAATGTTCTTCCTATACAGACTGATCCCCCATATATTTTTTTCATTTATTCCTATAAAGAAGTCCCTCTACAAGACTTCAGTACCCAGGCCTATCCAGTCATTATCATTAAGTACATCTCCTTTATCATCTTGATTTCAAGATTTTGATTCTTCAATTTAATAATCTCTAATGCCTTAGAAGATTGCATTACACTCAAATTCTACAATGAACCAAACTTACCATTTTACCATTATCTCTCATCTTCCTTGTTCTAATTTTCCATCTAATCTATTTTAAAGTCCAATGTCCACTGTCCACTATATTCACAAACAGACCTGTAACTTTCTAGACTTCCTTTCCTTATAAAATACTCCTCTTGCAAAGCCTCAAGTCTGGCTACGTCCAAAGCTCTACATTTTCCATGCCTGTACTTGAACATGAAGGACCATTCATATGATTTCTATGAGCTTTTTTTTTACTTAAATTTATAACTCTCCTTATTGGTTGTATTTAAAGAATTTAATGTGGTGTTTGTCAAGACAACAAACCGATTTCCTTTTGCTTTCAATGTCTTACTGCTGTTTCATTACTTAATACCAAAATATAGGGGCTGGAGCAATAGCACAGCAGGTAGGGCTTTGCCTTGCACATGGTCAACACGGGTTTGATTCCCAGCATCCCATATGGTTCCCCAAACACCTCCAGGAGTGATTCCTGAGTGCAAGAGCCAGGAGTAAAGTAACCCCTTTGCATCGGCGGGTGTGACCCAAAAAGCAAAAAAAAAAAAAAAACAAAATATGGTGATAAATGTGTTATTAATGGATTTGCTAACAAACTAAGATGACTTTTAATTAGCATATAACCCAATTGAGGAGAATAGAAGGATGAGCAATACTAATGAGTAAGCTACTAGTATAAAGTGCTCATTGTGTCATGGACCTTTGGAAGGGTCAATTACAGAAGGTATAAAGGGCCTCTGCTTAACTGACAAGTGATTTAAATAGAAGTAAGTAAAGAGAATGTCTATTTTTCTGAGCCAGAGAGAAATATACTTCAAATGGTAGAACATATACCTAGCATGTATGAGGTCCTGAGTTCAATCCCTGGCACCTCATGACTATTTGACCACTAGAAGGTATGGCTCCTGAGCTCAATACCACTGAACTCATCACATAAAATCTGCATAGCCAAACTGAGAAGACTCAAGAGTGACTGTAGTCCCCACTCCTATGAAACTGGGTGTGTTTCTTCTAAAAAGGAAAAGAGAATGTCTATTGTACTTAACACTGACCTCAAACAAATTAGCAGTCAGTTTTACCAAATGGCTTCATTCCAGAAACAGCAACAAAATACAATCTGGAAGCTGTAGTCTTGTGGCAAACCAAGAACGTACTTCCCAAAACAAAGCATGAATTTCCCAGAACAAATCATGCATTTCCCAGAACTAAGGAGAGAAGTGTTCTTTTATAAAATTGATAAGAGCTGTCATAAAGATGGGAGGAAGTTAGGTAATAGCAGGATAGTTGATTCTCATTTACATATTTTCATTTCATTTACACTTACATTGGCTAGAAAAGGAAGAGCTTTTTCTCATCCCCTCTAGATCCCTCAACATCACTTCTTGTTAGCATGCAAGATGTGTCTCTTCCAGTTGGGTTCTGTAGCATGTTATATTTTTGCATGTGTATGTGAGAGAGATCTCTGCTAGCCTCTAGACTTCAACGAATGAGATTTCTGCTTGTTAATTTCAAAATGTATGCATTAAAAATAAATATTCTACAAATAGAAACCTAAATGAAGCCAAAAAGCATTTACTTCCTACCGCATCTTTGTTGTCAATATTAGGAGTGTTGAAGTTACATTGATTATCAAGCAATCTATCAATTTGCCACAGGCTCTTCCATCTATTATGTGTTAGTCCTGCTATGTTTTGGCTTCATCCCATCATGGTCATCTCCTTGTTGATGCTGTAATATAAATACCAACTTTTTAAGATTAAGTGACCTTATTTGGAAGTTCAGAGATACCACTAACAGCAATATTTCTCAACTTATTTTCCACAATACTCTTAAAGGACATTCTTAGACAAATTTTACAAATTGTTTTCCCTCAAGAATGGCAGCCATAGTAACTGGAAGCCATACATGTAAACATTGTATATGTTTACATTTCTATATCTATGCTTTATACATTAAAATATAGAATTACACACATACACAAATCAGTTTTACCTCCTTCAAAAAGATATCCTTTGAAACCTTTTTTTTCTCTCCTCTGAGCTGTGTTGTAATACTAATGATACATATAAGTATCATACATTGATAGTAAGTATGCTTGGAGGTAATATCTAGTATTAAATTGATTGACAATTTAAAGGCAGTAAAATAAAGTAAGTAATAAAAATTTGAGTGGAAATAAGTGAAGTTGAAACCAAGAAGACTATAGAAAAGGTCAATAAAACTGTTCTTTGAAAGAAAAAAATTAATGAATATTTAGCGAGAATAAGAAAACAAAAGAGATTGGGGGGAGAAACTCCAAACAATAATAGTGAGTTTTTTGTTGAAATATTGAATGTAATCAAAGTAAAGTGAAATTTACCAGCTACACAGGCGGGGCGGGGGGTTGGGGAGGTGAGGGGGTGGGAGGAGGTCTACTGTGATTCTTGGTGGTGGAATATGTGCACTGGTGAAGGGATGGGTGTTCAAGCATTGCATAACTGAGACTTAAACCTGAAAGCTTTGTAACTTTCCACATGGTGATTCAATAAAAAAAAGAAAACAAAAGAGAAAATCCTGATTAAAAGAAAATAATACATCAAGAAGGTGAAGTTACATCAGATATCACAGAAATACAGATTATAAGAGATTACATGTAAAAATATTATATGTAAAAAATAATAACAAATGGACAGCCAATTTATTTAGAGTAAATAGCTAAATTTTTAGAATCATGCTATCTTTCAAGATTGAACCAGAAATATATACCTTGTAAAGACCAATAACATGTACAGAAATCAAAACAGTAATCAAATGTTTTTCATAGATGGTTTCACTAATGAACTTTACCAAATTTTCAATGATGTAAAACATATCAATCTCAAAATCTTCCAAATAACACTTCCTGGAAGATTTTATGAGGCTAACATTACCTTGATCTCAGTTAGACAAAGACATATACCAAAAAATAAAATTACAGACACAAAAATCTTCAACAAAATCTTTATGTGTCAAATCCATCAATAAATTTTAAAATATTATACACCATTACTAAATTTTAAATTAGGAAAATTAATTCTACTTCCAATTATGCCAAAAGCATAAAATGTCTGGAAGTACATTTTGTAAAGAAAATTAAGGGCATGCAAAAATCATTCAATATATGCAAATAAATTAATTTAGCACGACACATCTACGCTAGGAAAGATAAAAATCACATCAAAATATTATACCAATTAATACTGTAAAAGAGCAATTGGCATAATTAAATGCCCATTTATAAGAAAAAATTTCAATAATTTGGAATAAAGGTTTATATCTCAACGTAATCACGGTCATCTGTAATAAGCCCACACCTAATGTCATATTCAGTGATTAAAAAAAACTAGAAATGTTTCCCTACTATCATAAATAAGGATGTGCACTCTCACAATTACTGTTCAAAATAGTTTTTGAAATCCCTTTCAGAGCAAGAAAAAATTTCAAAAGTTTTCTAAAATGGAAAAAAGAAAGTAAAACTATTGCTATCTGCAGATGACATCACAGTGTACATAAAAAACACTACAGACTCCACCAAAATCTGCAACAATAAATTTATCACAGTGGCAGGAAATAAAATTAATATACAAACATTATCACGTTTTTATACACAATTATAAGGAAGAGAAATTAGAAAAATGAATTCCATTTACAATTGTACCAAAAAGGATAAAATATTTTAGAGCACATTTAGTAAAGGAAATGAGAGACCTATGTGTGAAAAATCATGAAACATTGTTAAATATAATATGACTCAAAAATGTGGAAGATTATCTTGTGTTTGTGTATCAAAGAACTCATATTGTAAAATGTCCATATTACCTAAAATATTTTGCGAATTCAATGCAATCCCTTTCAAACTTTCAATGACACTTATTTATCAATGAATTAGAACAAAAAAAACACCTAAAATTTATACAAAGCACTGTGGCACTGTGGTCCTGTTGTTGAGCGGGCACCAGTACCATCTCTATTGTGAGACTTGTTGTTACTATTTTGGGTATATCAAATACGCCATGGGTAGCTTCACAGGCTCTGGCATGCGGGTGGGATACTCTCAGTAGCTTGCCGGGGAGAGGGACAGAGGACTCAAACCCAGGTCGGCTGCATGCAAGGCAAACATCCTACATGCTTGCTGACTTCAAATTATATCAAAAGCAATAGCAACCAGAACACTTGGTATTGAAACAGAAACAAAGAGACCAATGGAACAGAATAGCAAGCAAAGAAATAAATACCACATGGGATTGGAACTACTGGGCCAGAGCGATAGGAAGCAGGTAGGGCATTTGCCTTGCAAGTGGTTGACCTGGGTTTGATCCCCAGCATCCCATATGGTACCCGGAATCATCCATCAGGAGTGATTCCTGAGTGCAGATCCAGGAGTAACCCAGAAAGTTGCTGGGTGTGACCTAAAAGCAAAAAAAAAAAAAAAAAAAAAAAGAAAGAAAAAAAAGAAACTGGACATACTGTACATTCTTGGTGGGAATGTACCACTTGATACATCCTCTATGGAAAAGTAATATGGAGATTCCTTTAAAAACTAGAAATCAAAATATCAAGTGATAAGCAATCTATTCCTTGATACCTACCCAAGAATAGGAAAATATTAATTCAAAAGCATATTTTCACTTGTATGTACATAGTATTGTTATTCACAATAAATAAACAAAAGAAGGAATCTAAATGCTCATTGGTGGGTAATTGAATAAAGAAGCTGTTCTGTACATAATCAATGGAATACTACTCAGCTATTAAAAGATGAAACTGTCTGTTTACAACTTGGATAGAACTTGAGATGATTATGCCAAGCAAAATAAGACAGGAAGTGAAAAATAATTTCTGGATGGTTTCACTTGCATGGAATGTAAATAACTAGAGCAAATAAACTAGCAATATAAAAATAATAATAACACTTAGACTCTGTGAAAAATATGGTGGTTACCAGAGGGAAACAAGATGGGATCTGGAAGGAATGGGTAAATGGAGGGTAGAGGTCATTTAGATAGTGTGATGATACTCGAAGTTTGGGGAAGAGTGTAGCAAATGCTGTACATGTAAGAGAGCTGTGAAGTTCTAATTTGAATATTTTTAATAGCATATAAAAATAGTAAATTAATAAAAGTGGATTTAAAATTTTAAATGATAATTTCATACATTTTTAATATTATTTTGTTTTGTATTTTGAAGATAATGACAGAACACTAATAAGATTCACGTGTAAATATGTTTTAATCATCTGTGTACATTACAAAATGATCACAAGTCTATTTAACACTTAGTATGATAAACAATTATCAGAAAAATATTATAATTAGACTTTTTAAAATTTACTCTTAACAACTTTCCTTATCTCTTATTTATTTTAGGCATCACTATTGACAGTACTGTTAAAGGTAGGGTTTCATGAATAAAACTTTCTAGCACCATACCCAAAATAATAATAATGTAATGAATACAGAAATGCATATGTCTTATTTAATTCATATTTGTATTTGCTTCAGATTAATTATCTTTAGTAGAATTCCTGAATCACATGGTAGTCCTATTTTTAAATTTTTAAAGCATTCTCACACTAACAGTGGTTTTATCAATTTGCATCCCCACCACCATTGTACAAAAGTTCCTTCACTTCGCTTCCTCATCCACTCTTGCTATTTTTTATTAGTAATAATCACTATAACAGGTATGAAAATGATCATTGCTATTTTAATTTGCATTTCACTGATGATTAATAACAATGATCATCTGTTCACGTATTTGTTTGCCATCTGTAGGTCTTCTTTGAAGAAATGTCTATTCAGAACTTCTGCCCATTTTAAATTGAATTGTTCCTTTTCTGCTATTGAGTCATATGAGTTCTTTATAAGTTTTGGATACTAACCGTTATCAGATAGATATATGATTTGCAAGTATTTTTCCACATTCTATGGTGTGCTCTTTTATTTTGCTGATAAAAAGTCTTTCTTTGATGTACCCCCAACTATTTATTTTTGCTTTTTAAACCTTTCACACCTATCTGAGGCTATGCCCTTCAATCCTACCAGGTAGCCCCTAAAACAGATGGGGCTGGAGTGATAGCACAGAGGTTGGGCATTTGCCTTGCATGCTGCCGACCTGGGTTTGAATCCCAGCATGCCATCTGGTCCCCTGAGCACCGCCAGGGGTAATTCCTGAGTGCATGAGCCAGGAGTGACCCCTGTGCATTGCCAGGTGTGATCCAAAAAGCAAAAAATTAATTAATTAATTAATTAATTAATTAATTAATTTAACAGAGAATATTTGTAGAGTCACAGTATAGAAAACCAGGGTGATTCTTCTCACCTTTTAGTCACATAATGCCCAAGGAATATAGCCTGGGAAAAAAAAAGACTGTTTAGGAAAGTAATATATTCATGTTCTTAGAGAAATGGTAAACATTTGCTTTCTGATCTGCATTCACTTTCTGTGCCCCAAATTAATTTTTAGACTCTATTTTCTCTAATGGAAGAGAGAAGAGCTGATTCCTACTCAGAGCTTGCTGAGTTCCAATATTTAGAAATAAAAATTTAGGAGGTGTTCCGAAAAAGCCTACCATCCTAAGAACCAACTTCAGAAGTTATTAAGTCTTGTGTTTGATGCTTCCCTAGGTCATCAACAGTCAGGAAGAAGGAGATACTTTAAATAAAGACATGTCAGGTGGTAACCTCAAAAACCACAGCCTCTGAATACCAGCCTCCTTCTCTAGTTTGGGCCCAATCTAACATAGTGCAATAAATAAAATCATTGCATTAGGGATACTATTCCATTGAGATTCTTTTGCCTTTAAAAATGATTATTAGTATCAGTTCCTTCTTCTTTTATTTATTAAATTTTGCTGAAAATCAAAAAAATCAGTCAAATTTGAATATTTCCAAATGCCCAGATGTGTCCTAGATACAGCCTAAACATTAGGAAAAGAATTGAATTGATTTCAATATGCAGGCTTTTTTTCCCCACTATAGAAATATTCCTTCTGAATTATAGGCTTTCACATGACCTTTGAGAAATAAGGTAGTTAAGTGACTGGGAAGGGATAATGTTGACCTCTATAAATAATGGCTCAATAAATATATATAATTAGAGACAAACTTTCAAATTATCTCTTAATGTCTTTTTTGCATACACAACTAAAATAATTATTCAGTTTAAAGTGGGTATTTCAAAAACCTATATTTTAATGTTTATTTGTTATTTTGGTGGTAGCATACAAAAAGATTAATAATATGCATATTATTTAACAATTGGAAAAACTACTATAACAAATCTTCAGCCATTTTCTACTAGCTCTTAGTCCATCTATAAGTAGGGAGTTAAGTTTCTTATGTCAAACTAGCTCAAATTTAGAAAAGGAGTACCACCTTCTTAGATCCTGAGATGGTAGCAGGTAAGTCATCTCAAGATAACTTGGATTTTAGCGTCAGCTCTTTCTCCTCTTATTCACCCAGAAAATATAACACAGAATATATATATTACTTAGGTCTCCTCCAGCCCATATCCCTCTAATACCCTCTAATTTTTAGAAACAAATCAGGGAAGCACTAAGTGAAGGCTTACATTTACCTATTTCACTGTATCACTGTATTGTTGTGATCTCATTGCTCATTATTGATTTGCTTGAGTTGACACCAGCAACGTTTCCATTGAGAGACTTGTTTTTACTGTTTTTGGTATATCGAATACACCATGCCACGGGTAGCTTGCCAGGCTCTGCCGTGCAGGCGAGATACTCCCGGTAGCTTGCCGGGCTCTCTGAGAGGGACAGAGGAGTCAAACCTGGGTGAGCCACATGCAAGGCAAACACCCTACCCGCTGTGCTATCGCTCCAGCCTATTTTCACTGGAATTTTTGACTTTCTCTCCAGCTTTGGGAGCATATAAAAAAAATCCACTGGTATTTTGTGTTTATTTTTAGTTTGAAAAAGTTAGTGGTAAATTAATAGGAACATGAATAGTGAGCTACATTAGGTAATGTTTCAAAAATTACATTTAGAGTCATAAACTTGTATGGTCAATGCCAGAAATTTGAACAAAATCTCCATGAGAAAATATGTGGAGTAAGAACATAAATTAGACTTGGAACTGGTTCTCCTTAAAAATGACAAGAAAATGAGCATAAGTATTTTAGAAGGATCCTGAAAAGGAGAATCACTAGAGCTAAGAAAAAAACTGTGATGCTTTATAAGAGGCCAGGAAAAAAGATAGACCAGGAAAAAAGATCGTTTCAAAGATCAGTAATCAACAAATCTAAGTCTCCTCAAATCATGTAAGATTTTTTAGTATTAGATAGTACTAGACCATTAAATATACCTTGCCATTATCAATACAAGTTTCCATTTGGTTGTAGTAGATAAAGAATAAATAACCAGGGCCGGAGTGATAGCACAGCGGGTAGGGCGTTTGCCTTGCATGCGGCCGACCCGGGTTCGATCTCCGGCATCCCATATGGTCCCCCAAGCACTTCCAGGAGTAATTCCTGAGTGCAAAGCCAGGAGTAACCCCTGAGCATCGCTGGGTGTGACCCAAAAAGAAAAAAAAAGAATAAATAACCAGTAGAATAAAAGTATGCGAGAGCTAAAACTGTGTACTGAGCTAACATTTATCCCCCTCTCTACTAAGAACACTCAAAAGCAATATTATAAAACTAGGCAATAAAATGATGAGTTTATTCAGAGAATTACATAAAGCCAACTCCAAATATTGCAGTGACACAAAGATACAAAACTTAGATAATAGGGTTCAGGTCAGAAAAGTAAGGGAAAGACATATGGGCTAGCACCCACAGAAAGAAAATAACTGGAACTTAGAGACAACTGTATATTTCCAAGACACTTAAAGGTTTTCAAGTCTATAGAAATTGATCTGTAAATGCACTATCTATAATTTCAGTAGATATAGTTTATAAATAAAATTTAAGATCACACATTTCAGGTACTTGCAACATGTGACCAGTGGTTATCACATCATGAGTCACTAGTTTGGGAAACTTCCATCATCATAAAGTTCTATTGGAGTAATATTCTAGAAATATCTGGCCATCCTCCCAAGAAGCAACCAAAAAACGAACTATTTGCCTCAAGAGGAAGAGAAAGAAAGAAAAAAAGAAAGAAAGAAAGAAAGAAAGAAAGAAAGAAAGAAAGAAAGAAAGAAAGAAAGAAAGAAAGAAAGAAAGAGAGAGAGAGAGAGAAGAAAGAAAGAAAGAAAGAAAGAAAGAAAGAAAGAAAGAAAGAAAGAAAGAAAGAAAGAAAGAAAGAAAGAAAGAAAGAAAGAAAGGAAGGAAGGAAGGAAGGAAGGAAGGAAGGAAGGAAGGAAGGAAGGAAGGAAGGAAGGAAGGAAAGAAGGAAGGAAGAAAGAAAGGAAAGAAAGGGAAAGGGAAAGGAGTGGGGGGACCCTTTAAAATAAATCGATACAGTAAACATGTGCTTCATTTAAGTTGAAGGTAAAAATTTCTACAACACATCACTATCACTATCACTATCATCCCATTGATCGTTGGAGTAGACCCAGTAACGTCTCTATTCATCCTAGCCCTGAGATTTTAGTAGCCTCTCTTTACTTGTCCTTCCCAACAGTGCCGCATTAGAGGCTCTTTCAGGTCAGGAAAATGAGACCCAAAATTTTTACTGTATTTAGTTGCAATAAAAAGACGACATATTAGGAAAGTAAAATTGGATTGTGAGTGGTCAAATGAATAAACTAGAAATTTGGTACCAACTATTTCTGGTTTCACAAGGAAATGACAGCAGAAGATTGTAGATAGGTAGAAGAGAGTTGAGGAAGTAGAATTTTAAGAAAACAATAACACAGTGGGGACCCAAATTAAATTTAACAGCACTGAGCATAGAAAAAATTAAGTTTCCATCAAATTTTCATTATCTAAAGGCAGTCAGCCTCACAAACAGAGCTCGCAGGGTTAAGAGTCCCAAATGCTACCTCTGTAATACTCCACCCAACTATACAGGCTTTACAGTTCAATTCTCAACTCTGGCAGGTGCTGCTTATGCCCAGTAGTATTTTCCAGGGGAACAAGCCACAACCAGTGGCACTTGGGATGTGGGGGTGTGGAGGAACCTACCTGCAGTGCTTTGGAGTGAACTTGGTTCTTTGTACATGCAAGACATATGCACCAACCCTTTGAACTATCTCAAATAGTTCTTTTTTTCTCATCTTACTCAACTTTCATGCTACAAATAACTTAGAGGGCTCTAGTATGTATAAAGAAATTTCTCACACCAAAAATTGAAGTGTATTTTAACAATTATTGCTCTTAAGATTATAGTCAGTCTCAAATTCTATTTTAGAGTTTTTCAGATTGAACAGAAAAAGCAGTCATCTGGACAACAACCAAAATCTTATTATCTCTAAGGGTAATCAGAACACTTAAATCTAGCAAATATCTAAGCAAACTGTTGACCTTTTATACAACAAATGTAATACTCATTTCCTTTGTAAAGGTCAGATCTATTCTGTGTATATGCTACTTATTTAAGGGAAAATAACACACTGTTTGAAAGGCACAATAATTGGAAACTCAAGTGCTAGCTTCAGTATAGTAAGTATATAGCCTTAAAACCATATATGAAATGTTTTTAATTTTTAGACTCTCAGGTCATAAGCCATAACTTCTTAGACCTTCTGCAACTTCCTCGTGTAGAATGTGTAATAGTGCTGGAGCGGTAGTGCATTGGGTAGGGCACTTGCCTTGCATGTGGCTGACCTGGGTTTAGTCCCTGGCATGTCATATAGTCCACCAAGCACCACCAGGGGAAATTCCTGAATGCAGAGATAGGAGTAACCCCTTAGTATCACTGGGGTGGCCCCAAAACAAACCAAAAATATGTGTAATAGTTTCCTCTGCATTACCTCTTCTTGTCGATAGTATGATTAGTACACTAGTTTTCTCTTCTACTTAATATATAATTGCTTACATACATTTTCCTTTAAGTTAAGATTACAACATCTTGAAAGAGAGCCACTTGAGTTCATTCACAGAATATGGTTTTTCTATCCTGTAGAAGAAGAGACGATTTGCCCATCTTCATGATAAGGGAACATCATTTTGTTCTATTGAGCATTTTTCCCCCTCTAAATTACAGAAGTTGCTTAGCTTAACCAGGCTGATATAGCAAAACAGTTGATAGCTCAGAACATTTCATGCAAACATCATCTCTCCAGGGCTGGAGTACTGTGAAGTGTCAGAAGTGTAGGAAGGAAACAACTTCAGAAGGGAACCATGGTCAGAAAATAGTTGTGAAACACTGCTTTAGATAACACTTAGACTAAATCAGTCCTTAGGCATAAGGATTCATTGGTGTCAGTTGTTTAAAATAATACCGAGTGTGTTCAAGCACCAGATTTTAAGACTCTGAAACTAAATGTAAAGACTCCAGTTCCAATTTTCTATAGCATAGTAAGTCAACTTTCTCTCCAAGTAAAACCATCATGCTTTCACTAGTCCTCCAGAAGATTGTGGTACACAGTAAAGTTTAATAATCAATCATACTGTGAGTTTGTTTTAAATGAAGAATCTCAGATACCACCTGTATCTATTGAATCAGAAACTGCATTTTAGTAAGATCTCAAGCAAATTGTATATATTCAAACACAAAACTTAAAAATTATGATCAAGGATGAAAATTCAGGAAATTAGTGTTTGAGTAAGTTAAATAAATATAGTACTGCAGAATTTACAGTGTATTGTTCTATCCTGATTTAATCCTCTCAATAAAGTTGGGGACAAGTCACCATCATGACTTCCATCTTATGTGTGAAACCAAAGGACACTAAATTATTGACCTAAAGTCATAAAACCTACATACAGAAGAGTCAGAATTTGAACATACATAATTTGAAATGCAGTCTCTTAGTTACCACAAAATAGTAAGTTATTCTGCTTGTAACTCCAGTGGGATTGTTATTTGTTTAATCATATCACATTGCATAAAGTCAATTTTATTTTTAGCAACCAATTAAGTCTTTTCCTAAAAGTAAAAATTATATATATATTCATTGTAGTTGGAGAAATATTTATCCAAGACTATGTTTTAATAACCCTGACCTGGAAGAGCTTAAGCACTAAGTCAGCAAAAGTTAAGTACTCGATAAATATTTGCTGAGTCAATGAATCAGTGAATGACAATATTATAATATGCTAACTGATAAAGGAGGAGAGATGAGGTACCAGTACATATATGTTTACATCCTGGAGCCTGAGATGTTTCCTGTGAATGATAAATGCTCAGCTGGATAAATAAAAAAAGGGAAGTTCACCCAAATAATGGGGGAAAGAAGAATACATGCTAAGGATCTTAGACATTATCTCAGAGCAATGGAAATTCACTAAAGTATTTAAGGAAGATACTTAATTAGATGTGTATGAATGCACATATACATCATTAGCTACAAACAGTACAAGACACCAAGAATGAACTCCCCTCAAAAGGCATCACAAAATCAAGTTCTAAATATAAACTAATTTGACCTTCTGCCTGCTGCTCTAACACTCCAGGTGAAACTTGACTCCAGCTGACATCACTGGGCCTAATCCAGATGGAAGACAGAGTCCCTCCCTTCCTGTTAGTTCCCAGCAGTCTCCACATCCTACCTGTGCCATATAAAGACAACATGAAGCACATGGCAAAAAAGAGTGGAGCAGATAAGTATATGGTGCTCACAGTTATTCTGCAATTTGGTAAATATGGACAGAGAAGAGAGGGAACATTCTCAGCTTAATATTTCAGCATTTTCCAGGGAGGTCTAACTATAAAGACTCCCTCCAAGCATTGTAAGAACACTAGAAAATCAGTGGGAAAAATACATAGAGACCCACCAAACCTAATGAGTGGGTTTCACTAAACCCGATATTACACTATGACCAAAGACTTAAATAACACCAGTAAATCCTCAGACAATGTCTTTAATGACACTATGATGAGGATGTTCAGTGAGTTCAAAGAATGTTAGCATAGGTAATTAGCAAAGCACAATAAAGAAGACTTGAAAGGTAAAGGCTACTATAATCAAAAATGGCAGAAATGAAGAGCATTGCAGATGATTTTAAAAAGTCAGTAGAAACCTAACTTGGTATTCTGAAAAACAGAAGATCAAGGAGCTCCAAGATAAGAAGGAAGAAACAGAAAAAGGTGGAAAATAGTCTGGGGGAAAAAATGAACAGAATACCAGAGAACTATGGGATGAGTTCAAATAGAACAATATATGAATCATCAGAGTCCCTGAAGAACAGGAATGAAAATGTAATGAAGAAACAATAGTTAAAGGAATAAATAGAAAATTTCCACACTAGACGCCAGAGAAATGGTACTACAGGTAGGGAGCTTGCCTTGTATGCCATTGACCTGGGTTTGATCCCTGGCATCCAGTATGCTCTCAAAAGCCTGCCATAGTACGTGAAGAAATAAGAGTAACCCCTGAACATCACCAGATGTAGCACAACTACGCTACCAAAAAAAAAATGACATTTCCCAGAGTTGAAGATTACAGGTACCTAGATCAAAGAGGCCCAAAGGGTCTCAGTAAAAATAGACTCAACTAGGAAAATTGCAAAACATATTTTGAAAATTCCAAAATACGTATTGTACTTAAAATGACAAAGTTTAAAGATAGAAACAAAATACTGCATGCAGCAAGATCATAAAAGGAAGTTACATTCAAAGGAAGGTCCATGAAATGTATAAGAGATCTATCAAACTAAACTCTATGAGACAGAAGAGTATGGAGTAATATAGTACAAAAACTCAATGAAATCAACACCTCACCACGAGTACTTTCCATCTAGATTATCATTCAGGCTGGAAGGAACTATTCAGAGCTTCATGGACAGGAAATAGCTTAGGGAATTTGCAAACTTGAAACCAGTTTTGCAAGAAACATTAGAAGAACCTCTTTAAAGGACAGGGCAAACTCCCCAACGTGGCACTGACTATTGTACTCACTAATGGTGCAAAAGTTTGCCCTCTATATTTAGAAAGGTGTATTTATTCTTATCCTACTAGCATATTTTATACCATTTCAATAACAAATTAATATCTTATTTATAGTGGTTAAAATCACTTAGCAATCAATATTCATAAATTGACTTTTTAAAAATTGAGTCACCATGAGATACACAGTTACAAAACAGTTACAAAACTGTTCATGATCAGGTTTTAGTCATATAATGATACAACACCTATTCCTCCACTAGTGTCCATTTCTCACCATCTTTCGCTCCTTTAAGCTTTGTTGGAGGAAGTAATATGAAATAAATTTGTTGTGCCTGCCAAGGAAAAAAGCTAGGGATTGGGAGGGAACCTGGAACATGGTTGAAGAAGGGGGACTCTGGTGTTGGTATTGATGTTAGAATATTGTATGCCTGAAACAACTTTGTTATGCACAACTTTGTAAATTAGTGTCTGAATAAAAACTAAAAGAAAGTAAATATAAAGCATCAGGATTTAAATTGCTAATAGGCATATCCTCTCAGAGGATAGGAATGTGATGTATAGTTAGTAATTGAGGTCTACCTTCTCATGCATAGAAACAGAGATAAATCCTTTAGTTGTCTGCAGTAGTGAGAAGTATCATAAAGAGATAGAGGAAATGAAGACTTGGCCTGGGAAGAATCAGTAAAAAAATTAAAGTGAAGCTTTCCTTCAATTTTCATACAAGCTCTTCAAAAGAGTTACAATAAGTGAGATCAGAAGATTTAAATTTTAGTGACATGCTAATTTTTTCTTTGACATCTAACTGATACCCCATTAAGATGTCTGCACCTGACATCTCCCCATAAATTGGAAATCTCCTCTTTAACTTTGCTTGCACTATTTTTAAGTAGATTTTCTTAGAAATTTTATTAAGAATTATAATTACCCCAGGAATAATTGCCATATTAGAGTGTCTGTAAATAATAATGATTCAGGGGAGTTAAAAAACCCTTATCTTTTGTTTTCCTTTCTCTTGCATTTTTGCTTACATTTATTCAAAGAATTTAGAGCTTTTTTAATCAATTAGGTAGTAGTTTGTAGACATACAGGATCATATATCCTCTGTTTTGTGTATCAAGCCTTTTTTTAAATCAAAGAAACCAGCTTTTCTTGCATTCTTTATTAGAACACCAGTATTAAATTCATCTTCAAGGTGCTTTATAATGCAGAAAACAGCTCAAAAAAGATGCTTGCATTCTCAGTTGCTCAAACTGAAGCTTAGACTTACAAGACTTTCTCTTCAATAAGATGTGTTGGAATATGAACCAGGATGTGCTGCCAAGCACTCCAGTCAGTAACACAGTGATAGTGTTTCTTCTTAGTCCAGAACTCAGAGTCAACCAAAACTCCCCACACACTCCCTAAAATGACAGAGATAAGACTCAAGAGATGAGAGTTGCTTATAGATTCAGAAGGTAAAACCAAACCTTCTTCTGAGAGACCACTCTGCTCCAAACCTACCCCTCCAAAGCATCATAAACAAGCTGTGTGAAGGCAGAATTAGGAACACAGTGTATCCTGTACTCATCCTGCCACCTGACTTGAAAGCAACTCTATAAAATGTCTGCCCACGTGCAACAGCCTTATTTGCACTTGCCTTTTCTCATCCATATCACGCAATTCTAGTCAATAATATTAATAGATGACCTAAAATTTTTAATAATTAATTTTCTAAGAGCAAGCTCAAATAATTTGCATGACCTTAAACCAAACCAATATAGTGATCAGAGGCCTCACATCAACTTTTTCTTATGAAGACTTCATTCAATGATCTAAGGGCATAAACCACATTGAAGAGAATTTTGGTAACTTTAAAATTAACTATCAATGCCTGACATTTTGGAAAGAATACTTTCATGTATAGTATGCAAGTTAAACACTTGCATACACAGTGATAGAATTTATACTCTGACTCACTTTCTAATTAATCCCAAAATAATTCTTGAAATTTGACTTCAAAACCAGTAACTATAGACATCCTTTTCTCATAGACACCAATTAGCACCTTCTGGGTCCTCATTATCATCAGTTTAATCCTTCCATCTGAAACTGATACTGTGAGGGGAGATGTGGGACAGAGCTGGGGAGGGGGTTACATACTCAAGATCCCCATCTACTTATGCTCTGATTGGTTAGTACCACAAACCCACCCTCATTTTTGTTGTTTTTTAGGCACCCATGATTTACAAAGTTGTTAACAATAGAGTTTCAGGTATTCGACGTTCCAGCTCCAATCCCACCACTAGGGTCCACACCCTTATACAAAACAAGTAGGTTCCCTCCCATTTGGGTTACACGCTGACAGTGTTGTTGACTCTAGCAACTTGAGAAGTTAAGCGGGTTTGGGCCTTAGTTAGTATTTGGATGGAAAACCGTCACTCATATAGGGTGTAATCAGATAGTGCAAAGGGTTGGGGCTATAGTAAGACATATAAAGTCACTGTGTGGAAACATGTTTTGTCTGTGGTGGGTGCTGTTGGAGACTGCCATTGTTGTTGCTGCTGATTCCGTTAAAGACTGAATACGGAGATAGAGTTATGCATTATAAATAAAGAGTTATAACACTCTAGTCTTCTGGTGATTAGCAGATGCTCTGACTTCCCACCCACAGGAATCTGAAGTAGTCAAGCTCTGCTGCACCATATCTTGAAGAGCCAACCAGGAAAAACAACAGCTCCAAGGTAGGACTGAACAGATGTTTCTTTCCTGAGGCTCTGCCAATGGCCCTGCAGGATCTGATTGTACATGGTAGATGTGGTGGCCATGTACAGTCATCTTCTGGGGCCACATATCCTGTCCCATGCCATACTAGAACGTAAGGTCAATAGAGTCCCTCCTAAAGTTTAGTGTACATTTGAAATCAGGGACTTCCTCAACTTCAGTGTCTGTCTCTGTCTCTGTCTCTCTCTGTCTTTGTCTCTCTTTCTCTTTCTTGCTCGCTTAGAAACCCTTCACTTTCTTTGTTTCATCTGACCCTCTAAGTATCTTCTCTCTTTTGTGTCCAAATGATGTTGGTTGGTAATCCCTGGGTGACCTCTGTGAAGTAAGGAGGATAGAGAGACTTACAGCAGGAGCAGAAGGGTGGAGTGCCAGGTGAATTTAATCACTCACTTTAAATCTTTCCCATGGAACGAGCAGCCAATCAGAATAGATAATGAGATGATTAGGGTATGGTATATAGCAGTAAATTATATGAAGCCCCCAGCCCTTTCTCTCACTCTCTCTTCTCTGGCTCTCTCTCCCTAGGCCAGCATCCACTCTAACAGATTGCGAGATCAGATTGGGCTGTTCACCTGGACAGATGGTCGGGTACAAGCAGGGCTCAGACACCCAAGAAAGCTCAGAATCAGACAAAGCTTAAATGCCCGAGAAAGCTCAGATTCAGGCAGGGCTCGGTCACCCAGGTAGTAAGAAGGTGCTGAGCACAGGAGTCTTAGCTACGTGCACCTGGCCATGGCCAGAGACTAGGAAAGTCCGGAGAGGATTACAGGAACTGCTGGGGTAAGTTGAGAGGACCGGAGACATCAAAGCACGGGGATCGTGCCCCCATGATCTCTCAGTAGAGAAGGTTAGCTTTTCCAAAGTCAGGAAGAGTCCCAGTGTTAAAAATATGAAAGTACTTTTAACTCTGAAGAGGGGAGATGCAGGCCCCACATATGCTCAGTTACCACGTGCACTTAGCAGCAACTGGGCAGCATATATACCTTCTTCCTTTGTTCCAAATTGGCTTCTATAGGGTTTTTCCAAGCTGCCCCTCATGGGAGTGGGGTTTTCTGCCTAGGTTAGAGTCCCATTTCTAGGGTGGTTGCCAAGGCGTAGAGTTGGGAGTAGTTAATAGTCTTCTTTGATAATTCTTTTCTTAACTGTTGTTCCTGTTGGACTTCTCTCACAGGGAGGTTCCAGACTTTTCTGGGCCTGCAGTGGTGCCAGGTAAAGGTCTTATCATGTTCCTATGTCCACAGGGTGGGTTCTGGCAGCCTTAGGACTAGTTGGTTTTATTTCTTCCCAATAACTCATTGCCATGGAGGATGCCCCTGCCTGCTTCACAAAGAATCCTCATAAAAAGGTGATCTTCACTTTTCTTTCTCAGGACAATACCTAGCTGGTACCCTTTATCGTGGGTGATGTCTGTCCTGGTACTTCTATGTCACATTTGTGATACAGAATGTTGCCTGAATAGATTGAGCCCTTCCTCTCTTTTATTGTTCAATCATGCCTGGTCATTGACCAAGTACAGATACTCTGTAGCTGCTCTTTCCTTTATTTCTTCCATTTATACATTGCTCCATATTTATAGATTTGTCCATGCAGCACCCCATAAACTCCTCTAGATTAGCTGGTCACACCTTCTACCTAGACTCCTCCAGTGAGCTGTCAAGCCCTTCATAATTTCTATTCTCCCACCTTTCAGTATAATCGCGAAGTCTCTTTCCCGCATAGTCCCCATGAATTCTTTCCTGAAGAAGCACACGTCCCACTGTACATTATCTCATTCCATTCTTAGGGTCCTCCTTTGCACTTTCCACCACCTATCTACTTTTCCTAGAGTCTGGTTCCTCCTTGTCTTTTGAAGAACATGTTTTTTCTTCTTGTCCTAACAATAAATATATTGGTGCACAGAACTTCACTTATTTGTCTCATCTCCCTGGCTCTCCATTCTTTTGACATACCTTTGTAGATAAAATACAGCCACAGGTGTCACTTCTGAGTGGTGTTCCAGTCCACATTTCTCAGGAAGCATCTGCTTATGGGTAAGATAACACTTAGCATGCTGGATTGTAATCATGTATTTGCCTTTCCAAGCTTACATGGAGGTAGGGAAAGAGCGCTTTACCCAGCATTGGGCATCAAAATGAATTTCTTGAGGAGCAACACCTTGCCTAATACCTGAAGGAAAGCTTTCCAGGCAGAAAACTTTCTACATTTCAAAGATATAGAATAGTGTATAGAAAGTCATGAGAGACTATGTTCCATTTTAGAAATTCAGATAAATATGTTTTCTAGAACAATAAAGTAACTTTGGGGTGGTGGGACAGAAGCAAGAGATGGATGCAGGGACCACATTGCAATGAAACTTCAATACTTATCTTTTGTCACAAACTTGGTACATAACAAATGATCCCTAAATTCATAAGTCATCTGGGTGCCTCTCCTCTCACGTGTTTGTGGTGAGAAGTGTGCATGGGTAGGTATTTCAACAGATCTAAGCTGAGCATTCTTACATGTCTGGGAATCTTCTGTCAGCTGGTTTAATATGACATTGGCTCTCTTCCATGTTTCTCTCACACATCTGTAGAAGGTTAGCCTGGGCATGTTCTCATGGCAAGGCTGAGATGAAAAAGAGAATACACTCAGCTGTGCAGAAGAAAACACAAATGATTTTCAAGCCTCTACTTGCCATCGTGTTTGCTAACATTCCATGGACCAAAGCAAAGACACATTAGATAAACCCAGATGGCTTCTTGGCCTTTTGGCTAAGATCAAGTGTAGATAAATCCAGAGTTGAAATAGAAAGGAAATACAAAGATAAAGCGAAAGGCTATAGATATTGGGAGAGGATCACTAATACAACCATTAATTACATATTGCCTTACAATAAGACTTAATTTTTTTTATTTTTATATCTCTAATTACAGTCAGCAACACAATATACCAAAGTAGACATACAATAAAATTTTGGTAGGATAAAACATAATCCATAGTTTATATAATAATTTGTAATATAGACGCATGGCAGAGCCTGGCAAACTACCCTTGGCGTTTTAGATATGCCAAAAACAGTAACAACAAGTCTCACAATGGAGATAACATGACTGGTGCCCACTCATGCCAAGTCGATAACAATGGGATGACAGTGCTATAAACTTCATAATTCTATAAATCCTTTTCTTCTATACTTATAATCTCCAATCTAGATTATATTTGGAGTGTATGTTTCTATGTATTATCAGCTGTAGAAAAATAAATAGCATTTCCCTGCTTAAATACCACCTCCTTTAAACTAAGACAAATTCAAATGTTCAAAGGAATTGTGGAAGTAGAGATAGTAGAGAGGGAATGACGCTTAGCTTGCACACAACTGACCCAGGTTCTACCTGTGGAACTTCATAGAGTTCCCTGGAGTACCACAAGGAGTGATCCCTAAGCATATAGCCTAAACTTACTCAGGATTAAGCTCTGAGCTCAATGGCTGTGCCCTGCCCCCCATCCCAACCCCCTGCCCCCAAAGAAGGGAGGGGTTGTGAACAAATCTGTGTTCTCCTCCACTGTTCCTCATGATCTTTGCAAATTTAAAAATGACCTTCTCTTTTCCAGAAAAAAAAAAGCTTCCAATTTATGTGCCTGCCCTACTACTATTTAAACAAAGATAATTTTTGTCATAGTTTCTCCCTCTACCAATTCACTCGTTCCTTCAGGATTCCAGGGGAGAATGCTTTTGTTTCATTTGAGGCTTCCAAAATACCATTACAAATCTGTGGGAATCCAGTGGGTAGAGGCAACTAAAGTGGTTTATGTTTATGCTAAATCCCCACTATGGGAACAGTTTTCTTCCTAATGTTCTCATTTCTGTCCCCAAAATCCTGCTCAGTCCTCAACGTTCCTTTCCAGGAAAAGGCCAGTCCTTGGGCACCAAATGGCCTGTCTTTAGGCCCATTCTCTTGGGCACCTTGGAGATGTCTTGGATTCCTCTCTTCCAAATCCCACATTTAATCCAGCAGTAATTCATGTTAACACTCTCTTCAAAATAGATCCAGAACAGACCACTTCTTGTCATTGCCACCACCATCATCCTCAGCCACATCACCATCATTTTCCACCTGGATTACCAACACAGCCTCCTCTTTACCCTCCCTCACCTCTCCTTCCAGCCCCCACCCCATCCCCATTCTTCCACATAGCAGTCAAAATATAAGCTTCATATGTCACACCTCTGTTCAGAAATCTCCAGTTTTTCTCTCTCAGAAAAAGGAAAGACAAATCCTTACAGTAATCTTTAAAGACCAACAAGATTCTCCCCACATCCTCCGTCTTACAACTTTCTAGTGCCTTCTCTGCTCACTTTGGTGGTCACAATGGTTCTATTTTTGCACCTGAGCTGGCCTCAGACTCTTCACTTTTGATATTCTTCAATCTAGAATATGGCTACATAGATACCCACATGGCTCTTGTTCTTTCTTCAAATGTCACATAATCAGACAGCCTTCCCTATCTACCCATTATGTGTTAACACCAGTAACTCCCTCCCAATCCCATTACTCTCTCTCTTCTTACCTATTTACAAGTTACACATTAATCAGTATACTTGTTATTATTTGCTCTCAGTACAATTTAAAATCTGAGACAGGAGGAATTTGTTTGCTTACATACCCAGAGCCTAGACTATAGACTTAGTACATGAAAGATAATAAAAAAATGTTCAAGCGAGATAGCTTTGCCCCAGTTACTCAGTATAAGCTTTAGGCACAGGCTAAACCTGAATGAAATTTGTAGGGTTTTATTCATTTCTTCTCTTTCCAGTCTGTTTCTCAAAGCTATGAATAATTTACATTTGGCTATGATACTAAAAATGTTGAGGAAAATGAATTTTGCAGTATTTGAAAGGGATCAACTTTAGATATTTGCTTTAAGAGAAAAGGAAAGAAGTTTTCCAGCCAAGTTCCTAAATTAAAGTGCATAAGAATAAAATAAACTTGCCTAAAAATTTGCCTGGGTAATTCTGAACAACAAGCCTACCTAAATGCATGGCAGAAACTTACCAACTTAATCCTTTAATACCAAATAAGTGTCAAATTTTGAGTATATATTTAAGCATATTTAATGCTATTTTTCATGTGGACTGGAGTTATAGCACAGCGGGTAGTGCGTTTGCCTTGCATGCAGCCAACCCAGGTTCGATTCCTCCGTCCCTCTCAGAAACTCTGGCAAGCTACCAAGAGTATCCCGCCCACACGGCAGAGCCTGACAAGCTACCTACGGCATATTCGATATGCCAAAAACAGTAATAACAAGTCTCACAATGGAGACATTACTTGTGCCCACTCTAGCAAATCGATGAACAACGGGACGAAAGTGCTACAGTGCTTTCCATGTACCCACCTCTAAGTCATCAAGCTATGAGACTCGATTGAAATCCTTTACTCATTTTTCAGACTTCACTAAACTACTTCATTTCCATATGTCCCCCATGTCCCCCAAAGCATCCACGTCTGAGTGTTACTGACACTAAAAGCAGCCTAGCAGTGTCACCCTGCTAAACTAGACTAAAACTCTACTGTAGGGCACGCTGAGCTAGCTCCCTAAGATGCATCTCTATTTTTCTCATTCTGCTCTTCCTTTTTCTAGGTTCTTTTCAGATATATGAGATAGTAGCTTTCAAACAATACACACTTACAAGCATTTGAACCATTTACCAAATTTTATCAAACTCATCTTTTCCTCAACTGAATATATACATCATTATTGAGGTCTTTCAGATTCATCTTTTAAAGTGTGAAAGGAGTAGCATAATAGCAGACAGACAACAACAAAAAAGAAAAAGATTGAATGTCTTCTGTGACACATAAGCACTGTTCCATAATGATGTGAGATTTCAGTATAAGAACAGTAATCAATTCTTACCAAGAATCCAGAAAGTCCACATTAGCTGTGCTTTCCCTGTGGTTATTTTTACAGACCCTGGGATGCAGTTTTACATAATGAGGACAGTAGTGTATTTTGATCCTTTCAAAGCCTTTCATTTCTGTTCCCAATAATTGTAGCACTTGAAAGCATGTCACAAAAAACAGTAGCTTGAGAACCATCACTATCACAGAGGCCCTTGGATTTTTACGAACATCATAGAGCTTCATTCTATTTGATAGACTGATTTTGGTTATCCAATAATTCTTACTCACACAGAATATGAAATAAGCAGAATATTAAATTTAAAGATGAATTTTGCACCCCAGAGGCAATTTTTAGAAAGAATAGTCGCAATAAATTAGACCAAACTTTTTAAAATCTGTTGTCTCTATCAGAGGACATTATATAATCTCAGAAGTTCTTTACTCTAATTTGTGCTTTGAGATGTAACTATCCCTCAGGGAATCAAAAAATAGGAAAGCAGGAACATCAGACTGCTCAAAATTCTCAAAAGTTTTCCTCCTCATTATGCATTTCCCATCTATACTGTGTTGGCAGGCTTTATATCTGAACCAAATATAATGCTGGACTTCTGTCAGAGGAGCTTTTGCTTTAATACATTTTTTCAAAGAAATAAAGATGAGAGCCTCTTGTCTCGGCCAATCATATTCACTCAATAATAGCACTTGCCAGAACCAGAGGGGTAGGAAGAGAGGGGAGGAGGAGATAAGGTTGTAAATTGTGTCCCTGAAACCAGTTTTTACTCACTAACAACTGTCACACACACACAAAAAAAAATCACTTTAGAAAATCAGAGACTGAAATACTAACAAAAAGATCACTAGAATCATATTTTAGGGATCAGAAAGCTTGAGTTGTGATTATTCAAGCCTATTTGTTTCCTAGTTGTTCCCTGTAAGTGTAAAAATTTAGCATACCCTACTATAATAATTTAATATTAATATCATAAAAGATGCACGTAATTATCCCTCCAGGCATCTAGCATCTAGCTGGTTTCCTATCTTCTGCATACCTTCCATAGTGCTGAAGAGAAAAGACAATTAAAAGATGTTCTAACACAGGGAGGCAGTAGAGTTTGGTGGTTAAAAGCACAGGCTTGGCATCATGGCAGGGTGAAGTGCCAGCTTGACCTCTTATTGCTGTGTGTTCTCAGACAAGTTTCTTAACCTGGGCAAAGGCTTTGATTCCTCAACTGCTAAATGAAGGTTGAAATTCATCTCTATGTGATGGTTCTTGGAGAATTGATGGAGCCCGAGAGATCATACAGAAGGTAAGGCCATTTCCTGACGTGCAGCCAACTCAGATTCAATTCCTGGTATGCCATATGGACCCCTGAGCACTGCCAGGAGTGTTCCTTGAGCACAACTGATTATGGTCCCAAAACAAAAATTTTAAAAGAAGAAGAAAAAGAATTGAGAGCAATGGATGTTTATAAATCACAGAGCCCAGTCCCTGGCCCATGAAGAGCATTTAGTAAATAGATGCATTTATAGTCAACAATGGGTGAAGAAACAAATGCTGTGTTTTTCCTTTAACCGCCCATTTTCTCATTCTACTCCCAAGCTAAGTACAAAGGAAAGAAGTCTTTGAAGGCTGTTGCAGCAAGCTTGGTATGTCAGTTGCTCAGGGGAAACAAAATGATTTTAACTTGCTGGATCCAGCCTTGCTATTGGATCAAAAACCTGTGCGACAGCTGTTCTTTCTGTGAAGGATTCCTCCTACTACTCGCTTTGCCATGTGCCCTGCTGGACTACTGAGCTGTCACAGAGCCGCCACACCGCCTGTCCACGTGGGAGGAATACATTATGCACACGCATCCAGGTGGTTCCTATTCAGGAAGGATTACACAATTTTTATGTAAAAGCATAGTATCCTGGAACAAAAATCCACTGTGATAACAAGAGACTGGAACATGGGCTGGAATGAGGGCAGTCCACCAGGCAAAAGACTACTGACAAAAAAAAAAAAGCCACATTCTATCCTTCTGCCCTTTTTTATAAAAGATAAAATTATGAAGTGTCTCTAGCCTCAGATCTTAGCTATTTCCCTAAGATGTTTACTTTATTGTCTAAATCCTCCCCAAAACAACAAGATTGACCACACACCACAAGGAAAAACAAACATGGGAACATTACTTAGGTTCTTTGTGAACAATGAAATTGAAGAGGAATTTTACAATTACAGGTTTCCTTTGACAAAAGAATCAAAAGACTCTGTAAGCCAAAATGATTTTATGAGTCTCTTGACCTCAGAAGGAGGGCATACCACCATTTACAATGGCATAGAGATTGTCTGTCCACAGCAGGGGTAAAAAAAATCTGGTTGCATGCAAAATCCCCTAATGACACACTGTGAAGACACTTTAAAAACAATTCCTCAAAGATCACAGAATGCATAAATGTGAATAAATGTGAAAGTATTTGCTGGTGTCAAAAGATTCAGAAGTGCTAAACGACACTGAGTTTACCTGGCCTAAAGCCAAGTGAAGCACTTTACCCTGCAGGAAATTATAGGGCTGTCACTATGTTGTAATAAGCCTCTATAAAATAAAGCTTTGTGCTTCTGCTGAATCGCGAACAAAAAATAAATCAGCTTCTGCTTTCCTAAGAGAAAGAGAGAGCGATGTGTTTGCTTGCATGGAGCAGAATATTGACTTAAACTCAAGAAGTACAGATTTTGCCCAGAAGTTCTGTCTCTCAGAGGGATATCTCTGACCCACATATGAAAATGCAGATTATGTGCAGAAGAGGTTGCCACGTTTTCCTCCATAAGTTTTTGAGGGGATTGTTTGTCTTTGCTTTTGTGAGAAGCTCACTAACAGTCTGTAAGCGACTGAATAAGTAAGAAATCCAGGTGGAGAGAGGAGGTACGACACATCTGCAGCACTACATTTCCTGGTGAGTCTCCAGCGACCATTTCAGAAAACTGGTTGAAATTGACTAAGCAGGTCCACAAGATGTTCCCACATAATTTTTAAGACTCCACTGTTACATGGAAAATAAACAAGTCTGGTGCAAACCGATAAAGGTCCCAGTGCAAAAAACTAGGCTGTCATTATGAAAGGTGAGTTGTTAGGAAAGAACAAAGGTCACTATAGTTCAACTCTTGCACTTTCAGTTTTTGTTTTTTTATTCCCTGAACTTGTGTAACGGAGTGCTTTAGGCTTTAGACTGCCCATGATTCTTTTTTATTCTAATAAAATGCTCAAGATTACAGTGACCTAGACCAATATTATCCTCCCCCAATTTCAATGCTCCAGCACCTCTGTTAGCTTTGGAAATACAAAAATCTATTTTTTCTTATATTCCAGAATGATTTTGTTAAGAGTCTCAGACTTAATCTCTATGATCTTCTAGTTTTTCATTGCCTCTAATCCAAAATTAATGCGTTCATTGCCTTGAAAAGCAAGAAATAGCCAATGACAACTTTTCCTTTCCGTTTTTTGTTCTTTTTTAAAAAAAATATCTCTATCATTAAGTCAGAAAGTAATAATTGTTCTACCTACTACTTATCAAATGTTACATGAAGCACCTTGCTAAATGTTTTAAAAGGCCATCTCCTTTCATCTGTACAGCTCTTTTTAAAAGTAAAACCTATTATCTTCATTTCACAGAAGAGGAAATTAGGATTTAGAGAAGTATGCAATTTGCCCAAGGTCATAGAGTTAATAAACAGGAGAGCTAAGAGTTAAACCAGCAGATTTAACATCCATTACACAATGCGCCTTCTAAGCTCCAAGTCTATTTGCCCTGGGCAAATATTACACTTGTATTTCAAAAGCCAAGGAAAAAGAAGGTTGAAAACTGCTAAATGGGGGAGAAGTAAATGGAAAGTTTCAAGGCTATTTTTCATCCACAAAGTTTACTAAGGGACAGGAACACTTTATGAGATGCTTGGAGTGTAAAGGTAAAGCTCCTGCCCTCAAGAAGGTGACATTTTAATTGAAAGATACCTAAGGACTACAGTAGAAGTATGCACAAACTATTGTGTGTAAAGGAAGTTGAAAAAAGTCTTTTGTTTGGGTGCCACACCCAGTGGTCCCCAAGGCTTCTCCAGGCTCTGGGCAGGTGCTGGGGAGCAACCAGGATAGACAAGGCAAGAACCTGACCTGGTATACCATCTCTTCAATCCAAAAATCTTTTTCCCTCATGGTTTGGCAAGCTGTTGATATATATTGCCTCCTAATCACTTATATCACAGCTACTTTAGTCTGGTTAGAAAAAATTTTTGAACAACCATGAGATACCACCTCACACCACAGAGACTAGCACACATCCAAAAGAACAAAAGCAACCGCTGTTGGAGAGGATGTGGGGAGAAAGGGACCCTTCTTCACTGCTGGTGGGAATGCCGACTGGTTCAGCCCTTCTGGAAAACAATTTGGACGACTCTCAAAAAATTAGATATTGAATTCCCATTTGACCCAGCAATACCACTGCTGGGAATATATCCCAGAGAGGCAAAAAAGTACAATCGAAACAACATCTGCACATGTATGTTCATCGCAGCACTGTTTACAATAGCCAGAATCTGGAAAAAACCCGAGTGCCCTAGAACAGATGACTGGTTGAAGAAACCTTGGTACATCTATACAGTGGAATACTATGCAGCTGTTAGAAAAAAGGAGGTCATGAATTTTGCATATAAGTGGATCGGCATGGAAAGTATCATGCTAAGTGAAATGAGTCAGAAAGAGAGAGACAGGCATAGAAAGATTGCACTCATCTGTGGAATATAGAATAACAGAGTAGGAAACTAACACCCAAGAATAGTAGAAATAAGAACCAGGAGGCTGACTCCATGGCTTGGAGGCTGGCCTCACATTCTGGGGAAAGGGCAACTCAGAGATGGGATCACCAAGTACAATGCGGTCGGAGGCCATGCGGGGGAAGGGTGATGTGGGCTGAATGTGGGCTAGAGACTGAACACAGTGGCCACTCAACACCTTTATTGCGAACCACAACAGCTAATTAGAGAGAGAGAACAGAAGGGAATACCCTGCCACAGTGGCAGGGCGGGGTGTGGGGAGATGGGATTGGGGAGGGTAGGAGGGATGCTGGGTTTACTGGTGGTGGAGAATGGGCACTGGTGAAGGGATGGGTTCTCGAACTTTGTATGAGGGAAACAAGAGCACAAAGATGAGTAAATCTGTAACTGTACCTTCACGGTGATTCACTAATTAAAAATAAATAAAGGAAAAAATTTTTGACATATTTGCCAAAATTCTGTATCACTGTCATCCCGTTGTTCATCGATTTACTCAAGCGGGCGCCAGTAATGTCTCCATTTATTCCAGCCTTGAGATTTTAGCAGCCCCTCCTTACTCGTTTTTCCCAACAATTGGAGGCTCTTTTCAGGGTCAGGGAGGAATGAGACCTGTTACTATTACTGTTTTGGGCATATCAAATACGCCACAGGGAACTGATCAGGCTCTTGTATGCAAGCAAATGGATAGAGATGAAATATTAGTCAAGGCAGTCAAGTGCCATCCAAAGAAAGTCACAGCTGCAAATTAGAAAACAGCAACTTGGATATAGAAAATAAGGTGGGCAAATTAGAAGAACCAGCAGTTACTTTTAAATACTCCAAAATGTATATAAACTGACATTTAAAAGAAGAAAAACACAAACTAGGCAAGAAAATCATAAATTTTTTTTTTAGTGTTGGGGCTAAAACACAAAGCAGGTAACCCTAGTTATTTACATCCTGACCCACGCAAACAATTTACTTATTTGTTGATTTTTTTGGAGCCATACCAGGTGGTGGTGCTCAGGGGACAATGTGTTGCTGGTACTTGAATGAGTTTGCTACATACAAGGTGAGCTCTTCAACCCCCATACAATCCCCCTACCCCCACAGGTAAACAATTAAAATTGTTTTTATTTGGTTTATCTCTTCTTAGATTATAGCACCCATGAAAAACAACAATCCAGTTTAAATTACAATAAAGCAATAACACTCAATTAAAGATTTAGAACTTTAACTATCCGAAATAAAAATGTCATCTCAAGGTCTACTTATTAAGTGCTTGGAATTGTGGGTGCTGGAGAGATAAGACGCTGGATAAGCAGTCAACCCAGACTCAATTCCCAGCATCTTCTGGGTATGAGGGCACCACCAAAATTAAGTCCTGAGCATCACTGGGTGTGGTCCAAAACCCCAAACACATGGGGTGGGGGGAAGAACATTCCTGGAATTTTAAGCCAGGCAATGATCCAAGTCCGATTTTATAAAGGGGAAAAAGGCCACTAAGAAGCAGAAAACTTCATCCTTTCAAACGGCCTAGTGGTGGGCAATTTGTATAGCCCTAGATTTCAATGAAGTAGGAAAGTCAACAAAATTAAGCTCCTGTTGGAGTCTTTCCTGCTAATTTTGAATTTTCTCAAGTTAATGAAATGAAAAAAGTGTTTCTGTGTTCTTGAATGATGTTGGTAGAAGAATATAAAAATGGCAAAATTTTTTTTTTTTGGTTTCGAATTTTTATATTGAATTTTAATTTTTTTTTTAAATTTATTTATTTTTAATTAGAGAATCACCGTGAGGGTACGGTTACAGATTTATACACTTTTGTGCTTATACTTCCCTCATACAAAGTTTGGGAACCCATCCCTTCACCAGTGCCCATTCTCCACCACCCGTAAACCCGGCGTCCCTCCCACCCTCCCCAATCCCATCTCCCCCCCACCCCACCCTGCCACTGTGGCAAGGCATTCCCTTCTGTTTTCTCTCTCTAATTAGCTGTTGTGGTTTGCAATAAAGGTGTTGAGTGGCCGCTGTGCTCAGTCTCTAGCCCTCATTCAGCCCGCAACTCCCTTCCCCCACATGGCCTTCGACTACAATGTAGTTGGTGATCGCTTCTCTGAGTTGACCTTTCCCCGGAACGTGAGGCCAGCCTCGAAGCCATGGAGTCAACCTCCTGGTACTTATTTCTACAGTTCTTGGGTGTTAGTCTCCCACTCTGTTATTCTATATACCATAGATGAGTGCAATCTTTCTATGTCTGTCTCTCTCTTTCTGACTCATTTCACTCAGCATGAAACTTTTCATGCCCATCCACTTGACTACAAAATTCTTGACCTCCTTTTTTCTAACAGCTGCATAGTATTCCATTGTATAGATGTACCAAAGTTTCCTCAACCAGTCATCCGTTCTGGGGCATTCGGGTTTTTTCCAGATTCTGGCTATTGTAAACAGTGCTGCGATGAACATACATGTGCAGATGTTGTTTCGATTGTACTTTTTTGCCTCTCTGGGATATATTCCCAGCAGTGGTATTGCTGGGTCAAATGGGAATTCAATATCTAATTTTTTGAGAGTTGTCCAAATTGTTTTCCAGAAGGGCTGAACCAGTCGGCATTCCCACCAGCAGTGAAGAAGGGTCCCTTTCTCCCCACATCCTCTCCAACAGCGGTTGCTTTTGTTCTTTTGGATGTGTGCTAGTCTCTGTGGTGTGAGGTGGTATCTCAAAGTTGTTTTGATCTGCATCTCTCTGATGATTAGTGATGCAGAGCACTTTTTCATGTGCCTTTTGGCCATTCGTATTTCTTCCTTGGTAAAGTTTCTGTTCATTTCTTCGCCCCATTTTTTGATGGGGTTGGATGTTTTCTTCTTGTAGAGTTCAACCAGTGCTTTATATACCATTGATATCAACCCCTTATCTGATGGGTATTGTGTAAATATCCTTTCCCATTCTGTGGATAGTCTTTGGATTCTGGTCACTGTATCTCTTGCGGTGCAGAAGCTTTTTAGTTTAATGTAGTCCCATTTGTTGATCTCTGTTTTTACTAGATTGCTTAGTTCCGTGTCACCTTTGAAGATACCTTTATCTTCAATATCGTGGAGGGTTTCGCCGACCTTGTCTTCAATGTACCTTATGGTTTGTGGTCTAATGTTGAGGTCTTTAATCCATTTTGATCTGACTTTTGTGCATGGTGTCAGGTCAAGGTCTAAACCCATTTTTTTGCATGTGGTTGTCCAGTTGTGCCAGCACCATTTGTTAAAGAGGCTTTCCTTGCTCCACTTCACATCTCTTGCTCCCTTATCAAAGATTAGATGGTCATACATTTGGGGTTGTGTGTAGGGATATTCCACCCTGTTCCAAAAAATGGCAAAATTTTTAAAAACAAAACTTTAGGAAATTGTGCTGGTGACAAGGACCAAACTTCCAGAAATTTGTCTAATCTGTCGATAAATTCTTGGGACTTAAATATATATATACTGTTTTATATATAAATATTTATATATATGAATATTAATTCAGCATTTATATATATGAATATTAATACAGTATTTACTTATACAATAATAAATTATATTAATTCAGTATTTACTTATTACAATAATAAATTACAAACATCCAGTTGTGGACTAGTTAAATTCTGGCACTTTTTGCAATGTGCTAAAAAAAAGGTGATTAAATATACAATAGTCAAGGAGAATTTAGTACTAATTAAAGAAAATCCCCATGACAAATTGTTGAGTTAAAAACAAAGACATATCCATATGTAATTCCATACAGATATAGCATATAGGTATTATCTTTTATGTTATATATTTATATAACTTGATAAATACACAAAAATAAGTAAATAAAGTGCTTAGGGAGATGTGTATTTAATAGTGTTTACCAAAATGTTAACAGTTTAGGTATCAATATAACTGTCTTTTTAAATATTTTTTTTATTCCTTAGGTGTTTTTGCCAAAAAAAAATATTATTGCCACTATAATCAGAAAATAAAATGGTTTTACTTAAGGGAAAGCATAATCTACCTCCTTCTGGATTTACCTATCATAAAATGATATAGAAATACTATTTCAAAAGTATTTCTATTGGAATAGTTGCAACTAATCTTGAACAAAACTTTTTCCCTATCAGATAATAAATTTGAACTTTCTTTGTGGATTTGACCTCATAAGAAGACCATAACCTAACAAAAGACTTGAGAACAGTAAATATGGTTGGTTTTCACTATCATGTTATTCCCATGGCGTATTCGATATGCCAAAAACAGTAACAACAATGGAGATGTTACTGTTGCCCGCTCAAGCAAATCGATGAGCAATGGGATGACAGTGGCAGTGACAGTGACAGTGACAGTTCTTCAATGCAAAGGAGTAAAAATTAGCCCAAAGTTCCATAACATTGATTCTAACAGGGAAAAACGTAGGTCTCTGTCTTTATTCAGGCCCATTCTAGTGGCAACTATAATAATTTATCTGTCACTAACTTTGAGTCTAAGATAATTCTGACGTAGCACAGTTGAAAAGTCTAAGCAAATGAGAGAAATATGCTGTACTTTTGTTCTATTTTTCTTCTTCATCTACCAATAATTCTGCTTGTAAACTGACAGGATAGTCTAAAGGGCATTCCCAAGTTTTCATGCTTTATAATATATGCCTTCAAAACCAAATCAACTAAGGAAACACAGATTACAGACTCATTTAATGAATAATAAAAGGAAACAACATCACTTTAGGTTATATCAGTCAAATTGCTCACTGATAAGAGAAACCAATTTGCACAAAGATGTCTGGGCTCTTATTTCCTCATGTGCAAAATTAAGCCTCTTTCCTGGCTAACATTCTAAGATTTTATAGCTCTTGCAAATGTGCTTTTGAGGCTTAGAAGTTGTATAGTTCTCAATAGCTAACATTTCAGAACAGAATTTATTGTAGTTATGGGAGTTCACTGATTATATGAAGAGTATGTCTTCGTGGTTACTAAAAGAGCACAATTAGCAGTGTCTAAAATATGGGTCAAGTGGATTTAGTGTAGCCAATCTCACACCAAGTACTGAGATATAATGAAAACATTTAACTCAGTAATAAAAAGAAAATCGTCAAAAAAGAGGATATAAAGCGGAAATGCATTTAATAATGTAAAATTCAGAAAAGGAAGCTTTTCAAAACGTGAATGAAAAGACAGGAAATAGCCAAAATAAGAAATTCATTCTCTGTAACCAAAATGATATATAACTTTATACAATTTATAATTTATATGAATTTTCTTAATTTACTCCATATCCTCCTCTTTGTCATTTAAACTCTTCTTACCATTTTTAAATCACCCACAAGTTCCAAAACAAAGAAAAATCCTTAACACTGCTATGTATTTCTGAGGTTAAAAATCAAATCATTCTACAAAAGCATATAATTTAGGTTTCCCCAAGGCCAAAATGAAAAGTCTCAGACTCTGAAGTAGTTTAAAGTTCTTACTTTCATCAATGTTTGAATATTTGACAGTAGAAAAATTCTAGAAGTTCATCAATCAATGCTCATCTAACACTTTTATTCCAATATATAAAAGTGAGCAGTTTGTTATACACTGAAAATATACGAAGTTGACCCAAGAAAAAGTTTAGCTAGAAGACTAGTGGATTTTCACTTTACCAGGGTATATTGTATTTCAATGGAGAATCATTACACTTTGGCTTTATTTTTATATTTTTTAATTGTTTTTTGTTTGGGGGCGATACCTGGTTGTGATCAGGGCTTACTCCTGACTCTGTGTTCAGCATCTAGAGGTGCTCAAGGATCAAACTCAAGTACGCTATGTGCAAGAATAGTGTTCACATGCTGTAATTTTTTTAGTAGTTCTGGCACAATCTTTTTTCCTCTTTTATTGCTCGACTTAATGCTTAACACATCCCACTCTTTTGTCAAAAAAATTTTTGGCATAAAATCTGTGACAATTATACAGTGAAATATGTGAGTCTAATTTGTTCAGTCTCTGAACTCTGCCATTTTCAACTTTTTTCAAATTCAATTTTATTTTTATAAAGTTGTTCACAATAACTCAGGACATTTAATATTTGAATACCAATCCTGCCACCACTGCACCTTCCCACCAACATATTTTGACTGCTTCCACCCCAAATCCCAAACTGTGTCTCCAAAGCAGAACTGAAACAATTTTGTATCACTTGTTATGAATAATCCACTAAAAATGGTTCAATAAAGTTCCCTGAGAGGAAAGTGTGTGAAGATCGTTGTATTTCATTCTAGAGCCATTAAACTCTTGTATGAGAGATTACTAACATGTTTGCTAAAGGTTGAGCCTTGTGTGCTTATAAATATTCCCCCATGAGATTGGTTGCCTTCTACTATAAATCCCATCAAATGTTGTGTACTACTCTTGGTACATCAGTGGTGTAGAATATGAGAGGTCAGGAAATCTAAAATTGAGAATAGCTTATGGAGAGGAGTCGTGAGCTTGGCAATTGAGTTCTGGAGGTTTTCAGCTGCTGGGACTCTGTTGGGGCTGGGACAGAAACTCACCCACCCCTCTTCGAGTTAAACCCCAGTTAAAACTTCCTGGCAAGGGGTCTGGAGGAATCTCTGCAGCGTGTTGTTCTACATTGCTTTCTTCTGGGAGCTTTATTTCTAAGTCTCTGAATCATGGTGCCATCTTCAACTTTGATAACCTCTCTTTTCAAAATTCTCTTCAAAACCATAGATTCCCCATGACTTCAGTTCAAATTCTGACTCTGCTACTTAACAACATATGAATTGAATCCATTTTCTTACCCTTTGGAATCTATTTCATTGCTAACAAAAATAGAATGAAAATACCCACTTTATAACAAAAGAAACTAAGTTGTTATGGGAATAATGTCCCAGCTTGTGGATTCTTACTATGGATGAAAAAAGTATTACACACCTGAGCTGTACTTTAAAAGCTTGTTTTATTTCTCCAAGCCAAGGGGTACAGGAATCCTTCAAATGGAAAAAGTACAGGCTGTGTCTCTCCACTGAAGTTCTCTCATCTCACAGCCTCTGGGTGAACTTTGGTCTCCAGCAGTAACATAGGCCCTTGCTCTGTGCCTTGGTCCTTTAGGATGGATCCAGAGAGGGTGCAAAAATATTTAGGGTTCAGAAATTCATTACCATAATACAAATAATGTAATAATTTTTTAGGCAGCGATAGAAGGTAATTAATAAACATTAGTTCCCTTCCTTCTCAACTCTCCTTTTCTGCATCTCTGTCCTATTTCTACAGAAATGAAATTTGGGGGCAAGAGAAAGAACAGAGGCTAATGTGCTTGCCTCGTTTGCATGCAGCTGACCCTGATTCCATCTCTGACACCAGATATGCCACCATATGTGAGTCTGAGCACTGCCAGGAGTGAATCCTGAGCACAACCAGACATGACTCAAGCCTTGTCCATCCTTCACCCTAACATAAAAGCTCAGAAATATAACTTGCTATTTATAATATCTTTAAAACACATATAGATTCAAGCACTTTAAAACCTTTTTATTAAGATGAAATTTACATGCTAAGAAGAATGTAAATTCTGAGCTGGAATTCCTCACAGTACTTGAGAAACTCACTTTAACCTTTCCCCATACATGATACACAAACAGCAGAGAAACCTCAGTACAGTCTCCCTGTGCAAGAATAGAAGCACAAATCTGGAGGTTACCAAGCTCTTCCTAAAAGTCACAACCAGTTTCTCCCAAGATGTGATAAACAAAGCAAGTCTCAAAGTGTTTGATCAAAGTCATTGGCAATGGTGTAAGGCCTACTCTTAGAAAATTCTTAAATCATCTAATTTGTGTCTGTATCTTCAAACTAATTTTTTGTTTAAAACTAGATGCAAATAGTAAACAAATTATTTTGAACAAAGTGACTGGTTCTTTTTGTTTGGTTGGTTGTTTCTTTGGTGGGTGAAGGCTAGAAAACACACCTTGCAGTTTTCAGGGTTTACTCCTGCCTCTGCACTCAGGGAGCACTCCTGGTGAGCTCAGGGGACCATATGGAGTCCTGGGGATTGAACCCAGGTTGGTCACATGCAAGACAATGCCCTACCCGCTGTTCTATTGCTCCAGCACTAACTGGTTCTTTTTAAAGTTGTGCAAAAGCTCCGCCAGGAGTAATTCCTGAGTACATGAGCCAGGAGTAACCCCCGTGCATAGCTAGGTGTGACCCAAAAAGAAAAAAAACGGGGGGGGGCAACTGGAGCAATAATACAGAAGGTAGGGCGTTTGCCTTGCACATGTCCGACCCGGGTTTGATTCCCAGCATCCCATATGGTCCTTTGAGCACCGCTAGGAGTAATTCTTGAGTGCATAAGCCAGGAGTAACCCCTGTACCTCGCTAAATGTGACCCAAAAAGGAAAAATAAGTTGTGTAAAAGTTATTTGATTTTAACATTGAGATTATACCTTTTTTCTTTGCAGATAAATGTGAATGGAAGGACACAACCATCATGAGAATACTACATTAACCCTGTATTTGTCAGTTGCCTGCACCTTCTTGTTAATTCTCACATTCCAAAGCCTTCAAGAATGCAATGCACTCTGCTTTCCTCTTCTTATTCGTAGAGATGGGAAACAACCAGTGTCTTTCTTATAATGGCCCACCAAATCTGCTATACCTTCATTCTCTAAACTAATTAACCAAACAGCTTTTTGGTCTTCCCTTCCAGTTTTTATTCTCCTAGCCTAAGTTACATTTTTGCTCTTCTCTGGAGTTCTGCCAGTTCCCCACATCCTTCTTAAAGGGGAGAAACAAAGTAGCCACAGTAAGGGTCAGACCAGTGCTGGGAAAAGCTGACAAGCCACTTCCTGCCCTTTGCCTTTCATGTACTCCACTATCTTACTGTCTTTGTAAATAACAGCATTGATTCAACTAAGTCTGCCAGGACTGCCATACTGAATTGAGTCAACCTCCTCCATTTAGCATCTCAGTGTTTTGATTTTTGTCCTACGTACGTCTGCCCTTTGAACTTCGTGTAATTCAAAATATCATACCCAAGGAACTGAGTGGGTCATTTTACATTTGATCCCATTTCTCTCCCTACTTTGCAAATTTAGGAAGTGCCTTGAAAGAAACCAGGCCATCAGATAAGACTGATGATAATTTTCCCGTTTCCCCATGGCATTCCCAAAACAAGTGCTTATGCTATATGCAACAGTATAATCACCATTTCTTGGGAAATATTCTATACATTATTTCACAATTTCCTCAATGCAGCTATATTAAGGCTGATCTTATTACCCTGACTTTAATGAAGAGCAGCCTGAGGTTAGCTGGATTAAACAATTAATCCTGGCCACAGAGCAAGCAAGTGTTGGATTCAAATTTGGGGTTCTATGAGGATAGAATTTACTGTGCCACAATGTCAGGAAATAAGCACTCACTGGTATTTGAGAGCAGCCTACTAAGCAAACATGGCTTCACTTGTAAAAGGTAAATTTGGATTATCCTAAAAGCAACAACGTTCATGTCTCTAAAGACATATTAAATAGGAAAATGGTAAAGGTGATAGAAAGGGAAAGGCAGGCAAAAAGAGAAAGAAGTTAGGGCTTGGTTGAAGGTTATCAAAATTATTTTCAGGTGACCCTCAGTGACACTTTCAGGTCCTGGTCTATCTGATCATAAAAGTAATCATGTGGAATGAAAATACCTTAACAACTTGTCGAATTTCCTGACAGAGTTTAGTACATCTCCTAGTATACCTTGGACACTGTCAAATAATCATCCCACAGGAGTAATGGGCCCAGGAAAAAGATTTGATCTTGTTTCAGCAGTTTCTTTACCACCAACTAACAGAAGAAGCTATCATCTGTCCTCTAAAGTCTTAACTATGTAATCAATAAATGGATTTTATGAGAATAGAGTAGAAAATGGAGTGGAAGTATACTTGAAATTCATTGGTCCATATGTATCAATATTGCTGCATATGTAGATAGATTCCTATAAATAGGATCAGAGCTATCCATAGAATTGTAACCAGTAGCATGGCAAAGAGTAGCAGGGTTTGGCTGGTGATATGCGGACTCTTTCAAACACTACTGTGCAGTTCATGTAAGAGGCTAAAAGAGCAGTTCGGAGGCTACTCCTAGCTCTTCTCTGAGATCACTCCCTGTGATCCTCAGTGGATCATGTGATGTCATGGATCAAACCCCGGCTTTTTTGCATGCAAAAGAGATTGGTATTTCTTTGGCTCTTGCAGTTTTTTTATTATACAAAATACTTGAATGTTATGTTTTTATTTTTTAATTATTTTTAACACCCATCTGCCCCAAACTCATTTTTAAAAATTTTTACCACTTTAATTTTTTTAAAAGAATCTCTGTCCTATTGGTAAAATGTTACAAAAGATATAGCAAAACAAAATAAAGAGAAACGCAAAAAGGAACATGCAGTTGGGGAACATTGACTTTTTAAAAATCGATTGTCTAAAATCAATTTGTAAAGTGCTTGAGCAAAAATAGGATTCTTCTAGATCAATATCAATTCTACAATCCCAGTATTATTAGGAAGAGTGGTCCAAATGTTAGATTTGTCTCAAAAAATTAATGAACTTTCTCTATAGTAAAATAAATAAAAGTGAAAAAAGATGAAAGAAAAAATCTTACTAGAACTTTACTAGTCAAACAAGAATTATTTTTTAAAATTCTAACCTAGTTTTATGAGTCTTCTAAAAACTTAACTTTACATATTTTTATAACATTTGAATAGAAAACTGACAAGTCTATCCATGCATTTTTAAATACTTGCAATTAGAGAACTTCCATTATGCAACTATTCTGACTTAGAAGTTTATCATGTGATAATCAGAGTGATGTGTTGACCAGAAAATAGGTAGGGTGCTTGCTTGCATATAACTGACCGAGGTTCAATCCCGAGCATCCCACATGGTCCCCTAAGTTTCACTGATAGTGATCCCTGAGTGCAGAGCAAGGAATAAGCCCGAAGCATGGCTGGGTGTGGCCCAAAAACAAATAGAAAGTTTGTCTTGCACAGTAAAGACATTTGCTTAAGTTTCTAAACAAAAAAGTTTTAGGGGCCAGGGCAAATAGTACAATGGTTAAGGTGCTTGCCTTGAGCATGGCCAACCCAGGTTTGTTCCCTGGGACTACACAGGGGTCTCTGAGCCAGGCTAGAAGTGATTCCTAAATGCAGATCCAGGAGTAAGACATGAGCACTGTCTGGAGTGATTGCTCCCCACAAAAAAAATGTTTTAATATTTCTCAACGGTCTTTCTAAGCTCATTTTTCTCTGTAATCTGCTTGTTTGCAAAAATGAGTCCATTTAAATCACTGCCTGGCCAAAGTTTAAACTTTAAAAATGACTTAACAGTTAATCAATAAGTTGACCTGCTGATGCAATAGATGTAGCTTGGACTCTACAGATGTTTACTGTTTTATCTACCAAATTAGTAAACAACTTATTGTTGACATAATTAAGCATAGACAATCAAACTTACCAATAAAATTGAATCACACATTGGTCCACAATGGTGTTTGTCAAAACTGGTATTGAATCAGACGTATATATTAAGTTACTCCATTATATATGATATGGTGACAGTCATTCTTAGCTAGATTCGATCTACAATTAAGGAATAGTCTGCTTTTCTACAAAGAATTCCTTAACACTATATGTTTCTTACTGGTAATTTTTTTTAAAAAAGTAAGTATATGAATGTAGATCTATAGCCAAAATTAATATTTTCTGAGTAAATTGCTATTACCATACAGGTTAGTTTCATAATGAGGAAGAATATATAATTTGTTTGATATAGCCTATGTGAAATTACTTTAATTTAAATATGATCTAATTAGGCCACCTTCTGGTTGACTCTGCACCAGACTTTTAATTTGTAAAATGTTAGGGGAAACCTAAATGGCAAATATCTATTCTTGGTTTTGTTCTTATAGACTATATGGCCTACGTTCATCTATCAGCTCAGAATGTTTGCAAATCTTGAGAAATCCATTGTGATGCATCTGAACTCACAGTAAATTTACTTCATGTGATGGGGGTTCTAAGAATATCAGTAAAACACCAACTAAGTATCAGATAAGTTTTTACATCTCAGTTTGAATGTAAATGTATCCTTGCTCCATGAGACCAGGACCAAAGAGGCTAAACCAAAGAAACATCTAAAGGGAAGCAACAGGGAAGAAAGAACTGACTTTCCTTCTTCTGTTAGACTGTGATGAGTGGACAGGGGAGATATTTTCATAGTATTTGTACATCATCTTCCCTTTCTTTACTTATACATCTTCTTTGAAATAAATGCAAGCATTAGGAAATTTGTTTAATGTCTGACATCAACATCCAGGCAAACATCACAGCCTAAGCTACAGCTCTTTAAAAATGAGGCAGACAGCCCAGCTTCCAGCCCACCCCTGCTGCCGGAAGTCATGCCCTCAACCCGCCCTGGGCACCATCTTGCTGCACCTAGCAGTGAAGAATCCAGGCTGGCAGGCACTGCAAGCCGGAGAATGCTCCGGACCCCAGACGGGGCCAACAACACCGGGGTGCCAGTCGGAGAAGGTGCAGTGTCCCCACCTTCTCCAGATGGAGTCGCGGCAACACTGAGCTTCTACTGACATGGCTCCGGTATATGGGACTGGGATATCTCTCCAAACCGTGCAGCCGCATAAGCAGCCTTTCCTGATATACAAAAAAAAAATGCTCAGGAATGGCTCCGCCACCCATGAGCAGCCATTATCCCAGAGGTATAAAAACCAATCTCGGAATGCAGCAGTTGCTGGCAGATATACTCCTGGACTGTGAACTAAGCTATGGCCCCAAGCAGCCCCAGGAGGGGAAGGGTTTTTGTCCCTCAGCCTTTTCCCATTTGCAGCAGCATGGCAACCACCACTGTTCAGAGCCAATTGGACAGAGAGGTAGGAATTTGTAGTGATGAAACGCATGGGGAATCTTGCGATGGGGGTGGGGTGCGGAACAAGCCCTGCTTCCTGCCCAAATGAGACCCTGAGCGGCCACCCACAAATAATTCCTCTGCTCCTGAACAGCCATGATCCCAGAGGCACACAAACCAATCTTGCAATGCAGCAGCTGCTGGCAGAAATACCTCTGGACTTAATACCAGAATCCCAAAACTGGGCGGCCACTTTCGAGACCGTGCAACATCGTATGCTGTTTGTTATCAACAATAGAAAACATACGATCTAATGATGCCATTCCAATTGGTCTGACTGTTGGGGGGAAATTTCCAAATAATGATAGTGAGTTTTCTGTCGAAAATTGAATGTAATCAAAGTAAGGAGATAGTAAAGTGAAAATCATCTGCCACACAGGCAGAGGGGTAGTGGGAGGGGGGGTATGCTGGGGTTCATGTTGGTGGAACATGTGCACTGGTGAAGGGATGGGTGTTTGATCATTGTATAACTGAGACTTGATCCTGAAAGCCCTGTAACTGTTCTCACGGTGACTCAATTTTAAAAAATTAATAAAATATTTTTTTAAATGAGGCAGATTGTCTCCAATGGTCCCAGGCTCTGATCCAGCTTCACCATAATGTCAGGGGAGGCAGGAACAGAAACATTCAGAAGCATTGTTGGAAGTCCATGGTAGAAGTTGATAGAAGTTAGACCATCCAGCTCTGACACTTCCCATTTAGGTAACATTTCACAAATTTCTTCACTGCTGAGTTTCTCTGTCTAAATAAAGACTGGTACTTAATAACCACCTTAGAGTGTTGTTGCAAATATTAACTAACACTTAATAAACACTTCTGATTATGGTTGGCACTTAATAGTGCACAGTTAATATTAGTAGTTCATTTTAATTCAGGGTCCCATTGTCATGTCTCTAGATGGCTTAAAATGCTTTTCTTTACTCTGAACCATCTTGCAGATGTCTGCCAACTTAACCATTTAGAAAGTCTCTCCCACCACTTACCTCCTTTCTCAAAAACATTTTCAAGGACTCTAAATCCAGGAGATCTGAATTCCTCAATCTAAGTTAAAAAAAAGTGCCTAGAATCTAACTCTAGTCTGCTTTTCCAGCCTTCTACTCCTGCTAGACTAATGATGCTCTCTGCATCTGACACATATTTCTATTTTACCTTTTTTGTAAATAACTAATAGGAGTACAATAGACTGTTTGCTAGTGCTGTTTTTGCACTGGCAGTCCGCACTTCAGAATTTTGTATCTGATCAGTAATAAAATAATTTTTAAAGTTGTGCCCTTGGATAAATATTATTACCCTTACTCTAAATCTTATTCACTTAAGTTTTCTCTATGGGGATACTCTTTTTAAAATAACTTTGTTTTGATTTATACAAAGCAAGAAAATAATCTCTCCTTCTGATCAACAAAAACTTCCGGTCCTATTCACAAAATTGGCTTAAAACTAGCTGTGATGATGGTTTACTTCCTTTATGATGCCTCTGGGGTTTAGGAAGCACACAGCAGAGTATGCCTTGGATTAAGGAGAGCTGTGTGCTGATAACCCCTGAGCTGGGACAAGGAGATAGAAGAGGATTCTCAGTTTAGCTATTCATTGAGAAAGTGAAAGGCAGCTACCCACTGACAATATCCGTGATAAACATCTCCCTCCCAAATATATATCCTTCATCTACTTCATGACAAGAGAATAAAGGCAGGGGAAAAAAGGACAATAGAATGAAGGATTGGTGGGGCAGAGATAGAATTTTGCCTAATCTTAGATCAGGACTATAAATATGGACTTCAGTTTTGCAAGCTATTTTCAGGAAGCAAACATAGTCCCCATATTCAGACCCTCACAACGTAACAGTCATAAATGCATGGCCCTTCAGTGAAATATAACTCACAGATAAGTTTTGTTTGGTTGCACAGTAGTTTTATCATTTTAACTGCCACTAAATATAATACTGAATACTTGTACTGCCATTTGATAATAATTCCCATCATTCCCTTTAGAGTGACACCTGCTCACATTGATACTTTCCACTTGTCCCTGCATTTGTGTTTGCAGTTCGTACCAGAGTCTGCCTCCTCCCAGACTGATGACTTTGATGATAGACTCAGTATGTTCCCCTAACACACATCATTTTCCTTCTACTGGCACAGATCGTTATTTTCAAGGTACTACCAATTTTTATTTGGTTCCAGTTCACTAGAAAGTGCCCTGGTAGCTGATGTTCTTTGATTAGGCAAGGAGAACATCTCCGCTTCATACTCACCAATGTGGTTTACCTCAGTGAGAACTATATCAGAAGGGCTTAGCCAGTTTGATGGGATATGAAAAGTCTAATGTCCGCTTTCATACTGAAATGGTAACCATGAGTATGCCATCAATAACTCTGGGCTTCACAATTTGTAAAGATTAAGAAATCACCTTCTTTGCACAAATGAATTTCGGAAGAAAGCAGCACACTACAGAGATAGCTCCTCGCCCGGTGCCAGGCTGATATCACCGGGGCACCTCGAAGGCGGGGGAGTTGTGTCCCTCCACCTAACCCAAAAGAACTCTGGAAGCTGCAAACCTCCAGAACCCAATTGCTGCCATTCTAATGGCTGACCTTCACAGGTTCGCCCCAAGCCCCCCAAGCATGAGATTGAATCCACTGAAAAACCCAGGTATGGGGGATTTGTGACTGAAATCTCCAGGCTTCCAGAGTTGGGAATGGGCCCACTCCCCGCACTTCCACTTTCCTGGCAGTCATGCCCACGAATTGCCATTGGGAGCCATTTAAGTGCATTAATGGCCATGTTCCACACACACAAATGAATCTCGGAGTAGAACAACACACTACAGAGATGCCTCTGGATCCCAAGATTACCATCCAGTTAAAAAAAAATTCACTCCAAGTCTAGCCCCCTATGAAAAAAGTTTAGTATTCCAGGAGTACACAACCACTTTCGTGGCCATGCGACATCTCATGCAATTATGCCATTAATATACCAAGAGTAGCACACCACATTTGGTGGGGTATAGGATTAAAGACAATCAATCTTGATTATAAAAAATATATGTACACATATATGTACATAAATATATATACGCATATATATATTGAAACACAAGACTCAAACTCTAACAACATGTTAATGATCTCTAACACAGGGACTTAATGGTTCCAAGATGTGATACAACAATTTTCTCACACTTTCCTCTATGGTAGAAACTTTTTGATCATTTTTAGTCAATTATTCATAACAAGTAATGCAAAATAAATTACTTAGTATCTGCCTTTTGGGCAGGCTTGGGTGGCAGTGGAAAAACTCAAAATAATGGTGGTGGGAAGGTATAATGGTGGTGGGATTGTTGTTGAATTATTAAATGCAATCAATAACTGTGAGCAACTCTTTGGAAATAAAATGTAAAAAAAGGAAAGAAATTACCTTCTTTCATGGCTCCATGGGCTGGTGCCCATGCCTTATATGCAGAAGTTCTGGGTTCGACTTTCAGCACCATCTGGTCTCCCAAGCACCTCCAAGAGAGATGTATGAGAACTGCAAGGTGTGCCCCCACACCCAGAAAATAAAATAAATAAATAAATAAATAGCTTACTTTCCTGTACTGCCTTTGAGCCCCAGGGGTCATGCTGCAGTGCTAGAACATGGTGGGGAGAAGGGAAGAAATGACTCTCTCTCTTTCTCTCTCTCAAGGAAAGGTGAAGAGAGTGGCAAACTGGAATTTTATCTATTTGTAATTTTCATCTTGTAACTTTCAACCTCTCCACAACCATCTCTTACAGCACCACCTGTCTCATCTAGCCCACCAAGAGAGTAAAGCAGGCTTTGATACATTGGGTATCCCCACAACATAGCAAACTAAGTTAAAATGCATGACATTCCATGTTAAAGAAGAAAGAATAAAGGACAGAGTCAACCTTTGACATAAACAGGACTCATCCAGTCAGTAGCCAGAGAGGAATGTTGGCAACATGTAATTAGCCAGCTGGTCATCCTCTATTTAAATCCATCCTCTCCTTTAAATGCCAAGTTTTGAAGAACTAAATATTTTAGCATACCAGGCATAGTTTAAAACCAGATTTTTTTCAATCTGTTTTCATATTGCCCTCTTTCTCTTTAGCCAATCTTATGTCCAAAGGAGAGGTCAAATAAGTTAATACCTTAATTGAAGGAGGCTGGAACTTTTTTGGTTGGAGCCAATTGTGAAGTCAGTATAAACTTTTTTTGAACTCTCGTTCACGAAAAAACTTCTTGAGTCTTAATTATCTTTGAGACTGGAATGCTCAGAGCCCATCTCACAATCCAGTCCAGCTCCTTCAGTAGGACAAATATTTCCCTTTAGCCTGGGTTACAAAAGATATGCTTGCTTATCAAAACAGACCCAAAGCATGCATGAAGTAACTGAAAGGCATGGTCATACTTAACAAGGCCCAGTTCTCATCTTTTTTTGCCCTTGCAAATCTCAGTTTCTTATTGAGGAGTCTGGAACATAAACAGCCTTTGCTGGAATTTCAATGTATCTATATCCCAGGTCCCTTCCATCTCTTAGTTCAACATTTCCCCATGCCATCTCATTGTCTGTCTTCTTGTCTTCTAATTTGTATGCTTCAACTAAACTCAAGTGAAAATGGTGTAATCAAAGTAAAAATTATTTCAAGTCATTAATTTTTCCTTTATCCACTAATATTCAAGTCTCAAAAATCTCCCAAAGTATGGATATTTGTGGACAAGAAATGTAAGTCCCTTTTCCTTTTCAAGTTAATTGTTGAACAATTCTTTTAAAGTTTCAAGGAGGATAATTCTCACAAGGGAATAGCTAATGAAATCCATTCATCTTTGGACCATTACCTTACTGAGAAGATTTACAATTGTTTGTATTAATTACTCTTTCAATTAATAACAAACTTAAAACTCAAAGAGAAATAATAGAATGTCTTCTGCCCTTCAAATATCAGAACCATATGCTGTATACAAATTTTATCATATGGCTTCACTTGTCACTTGTTATCCCGTTGATCTTCGATTTGCTCGAACGGGCACCAGTAATGTCTCCATTCATCTATGTTGCGTGCTAGCGTAGCCCAATGGTATCTGCTTGCTCCAGGAACACGAAGTGCCTCAAACTGTTCATTCAGGGTTTTTTGGTTTTGTTTTGTTTTTTGACGAAGAAGTCTGAACATCTCGTAGGTGGGCAGTCACGTGGTTTTTTGATGTCTGGTGGAATCCAGTCGATCACAGCTCTAGTCCAGCAGTCCTCTCTAAGTCGCATTATGTGTTCGGCCCATCTGATTTTCTATGCCTTTGCAAATGAGACAGCATCCCTGATTCTTGATCATTGATGGAGGTCTGAACTCCGGATTCCTTCTCTCACTTGAGTGAGATGTGATACTCCTAGCATAACTTTTTTGATTACTCTTTGGGATACCCGAATAATGTTCTCATCCTGTTTTTGAAGGGCCCAGATCTCTGAGGCATGTTAGTGCAGGAAGAACGGTGGAGTCAAAAAGATGTGCCTGGAGCTGGAGGTTCTTCATCCTCTTAACAACTTCTTCAACACTCTTGAAGGCATTCCATGCTGCTCTCTTCCTCCTGCGAAGTTTTGGCGCCAAATCATTCCTCATGTTGAGTTCTCAACCCAGGTACACATAGCTGCTGCATTCGGAGATGTTTGTTCTAATGAGAGCAAATGGAACATCAGGGACTATTTCGTTTTTCATGAACATTTTCTTGGTGAGATTCAGCTGCAGTCCAACCTTTCTACACTCGCGATTGAAGTCGGCCAGCATTTGTGCCACTTGGCTAATGGTTGGTGTTATTAGAATGATGTCATCAGCAAAGCGGAGGTGGTGTAGTTGCCGACCATCTATCTTCACTCCCATTCCTTCCCATTCCAATCATCCCATGACATTCTCGAGGGTGGCACTAAAGAGTTTGGTGAAATGGTATCACCATGCTGAACCCCCCCTCTTTATGTCAGTGATCACTTCCTTGTAGAATGGTGAGATCCTGGTGGTGAATCTGTAATACAACTCGCAGAGGTCCTGATGTACTGAGTTTGAATGCCCTGTTTGGCTAGGGCTTCAATGGCCGCTTCCGTCTCAACAGACTCAAAGGCCTTCTTTAAATAAATGAATGTTAGACAGAGTGGCGTCTTGAACTCTCACAAAACATTGGTCACCATGTGGATATGGTCGATCATGCTGAGTCCTTTTCAGAACCCAGCTTGCTTGCACGGTTGTCCGTTAGTCTAGTGTTCTGCCTATTCTATTCAGGATGACTAGAGTGAAAATCTTGTAGAGGACAGATAAAAGGCAGATTGGGCGATGTCGTGGATGTCTCCCTTCTTGTACAACAGAACCAGTCCTACTGGTTTTCCAATGGGACAGAACCTTGCATACGGAAGGTTGCGTGTGGAGAGCCAAACCAGTGTATTTAGGAGTACTGGCCTCAGATACTTCAGGTGTTCGGGTCTGACCTTGTCTGGACCAGGTGCTGTATGCATCTTTACAGAGTAAAATTAATCCCTGCCAAGTATGCTACCAGTTCTTTTGGTCTTTATTTGTCATAAACTAAATCCATTGTAGAGTGTAGTTCAGGATGTTTCATACAGATCCTATTTTATACATAGAGCCAAAACATTCTTTTTTCTTTTATAACTCCTAGGAAAAATGCTTGACATTCTTCTTAGCTACTTATTTGGTGCCAAAACCCCTGATGTGTATCTGAGGGTCAGATGCAAAATAGAGATCATGTGCCAAAGACTTCCAGATCTACAGATATGCTCCCTTGGAAAGGATGGAAGTCATTTGGTGGGTTTCAGCAAATTGCTTCTCTTCCCAACTCACCCCACATTCCTGTCTCCCCATGCTTGGCAACATTGCTCCATTTCTGAAACTCATTTTCTTCCTTTCTTGTTTTTATTACCCACCTGTTGGCTCTCCGTGGATCCAGTTGGTTTTTATGGATCATGATCAGATTCAGTTCCCTGCACTCTTGGCTCCCTAGGGCCAAGAGTATCTTAGGCAGCCTCTCTATCCAGTCCTTATATTTGATGATCGCTTTTTATCAATAGGTTGTGGTCACATCCCTTAGTATCAAATTTTCTCTGGTTTCTGTTATGGGTTGAATTTTGTCCCCCTAGAAGACAATATATTCAGTCCTAACCTAATACCTATGAAAATAAGTCTCCTCAGATGTAACCAAGTTAAGATGAGGTCATACTGAAATAAGAAGAGTCTTAAATCCAATTAAATCCAATATGAATGGTGTCCTTATAAGAATAACTATATTTGGACACAGACACCCAGAGAAGACACAAGAGAGCAAAGAAGACCAAAGGGAGACAGAAGCAGAGATTGTATGACACAGCTTCAAATTAAGGAATGCCCAGGACAGCCAATCACACCAGAACGTAAGAGATAGACATGACAGAGAACCCCTGGGGATCTCCAGAAGAACCAATCTCAGTTTTAGACTTCTGGATTTGATAAGCTGAAAAAATGCATTTCTCTTACAGTAATCCACCAAACTCATTGTATTTTGTGATGGCAACCTTAAGAAGCTAATACAGTTCCTCTCACACTCATGCTATGGAGAATTGCTCAACTCAATTAACAAATATTTATTCAGTACTTGCTATCTTCCAGGAACTCTGCTAGGTGTGTGAAAATTGCCATAAACAAAACACAGTCCCACAGGGCCTCTTGGAAGAGGTTAGGCCTGCAAAGAAACTTGAAAAATCCACTCCTTTGAGAAAACAGACAAACCAGAGAGAAGGAAACAATTTTTCCTTCCGTACAACCACCTCTAAAAGCAGCCTCTTCCTGCAGCAAAAGTGTTGAAAATATAAGAATGCAAGGCAAGATTCAAGTCATGTTGTGCCACATCATGATTTTCTCCAAGTGCTTTTTCAAAATCTGAAATTTCTTTTCTCTCTCTCTCTCTCTCTCTCTCTCTCTCTCTCTCTCTCTCTCACGCACGCACACACACACAAACACACATGCATTAGTCGTTACCATTTTCTTTGTAAAATTATCATTGCCCTTTGAATTCAGATTAATTTAAGCAAACTGAGTATATATTCTTTCAGAGGAGTTTGTTGAGTCCTGCCCATGATAATAGTAATATGTGTAAGACAACTCAAAGAAAAAATAATGTTCAGATAATTCAAAAAATAGAAAACTACCAAAAATTGTCTTTTAAATACTCTTAGCCCCACTCTCCATAGGCTTACACTGTACTAATATTTCAGTGGATTTCCTACTAAATTATTTTTTCATGCACAGTTTTAATTTTGTTTGTTTCTATGTCCTATATAAACATTCTAGTATCCTGCCTTTTTCACACATAATTATATCATAAACATTTTCCCAGACAATTAGAAACTCTTTATAAACATAAATTTAATTGTTATAAAATGTTTGGTTGCATGGGTGCCCATAGTTTACTCAGCTTAGTTGTGTGTTGTCATTTAAGATAGATCATAAATTTTAGAATAGCATTCAGATAAACCTGATGAGTTTATAACTGTAATTTGATAAAATTTATTAATGTTATCATACACTGACTTGAGACATGACAATTTTGTCATCAGGAAATTATTTTAAAACCAACCAAAAACAAAAGAACAAAGATATTGACAACATTGACTCTAGGGAAGAAAATAGTCCCTGATAATTTCTGGTGGTCGCCATCATTCCATGAATTGTTGTTCTGTTACTCCAAATTCTGACTCCATGCTTATTGCACTTTCAAGTCCATGAGTATGTATGCCTTGCATACCAAAGAACACATTATATGGCATTTAGGGCCCCCTGGATGATCCAGGATAATTTTATATGTCAAAGTACTAAACTGAATTACACCTACAAAGACTTTCTTCTCTAACACTTGTTATGTTCTAAAGGGTTAGTGATATTTTGAGATGGCCTACTCTTCTAACCCAAATGAAAGTAAGGCAATTTATCTTTAAAAAGAAGAGAAAAATAAGGATATTTATACTTCTTAATGTCATGTCTTGTTAAAGAAATATTCAAATGTGAGATTAGAGAGTGCTTCCTAGATCTTAGTGGGAGAGTGTTTGATAATCTTGATAATAATATGGGCATTGCTTTTCCTTCTTTTAATCTGATCAACTCTGTTTCATTCTAAAAAAAAAATAATGGCCACAAAAGTTTCAGAAAAGTATCATGGTCCTGTCTCCATTCCACCCTGATCTGAAAGGAGACATAAAATAGGCTGTTTTCAGTTTTTCTGCCTGAAGGGACTTGATCCTACCAGCTTCTCTGTGTTTCATAACCCTTTCACACAGGTCATCCTAGTTATCTACATGTCAGCTCTTATGGTGAGCAGTGCTGGGAGTCACTATTTTTCTTTTAGAGGTAGGAAAATTCAAGTTCAGTACATTTCCCAGGGTCCCTGAAGTAATGAATAATTAGAACCCTTAGTTGAAACACACAATCCCATGTTTCCAATTCATCAGCACTTCCTCCCCCAGAGAGATCATCTGAAGTCAATGAATCATAAATGCATGTGATTTGAATATTTTTACTGTTGAAGTTAGAAATAGCACTTTTAATGCTATCAAATTATTACTCAGATAGGCTCTGAGCCAAGATTAAACAAAGGAGATAGGAAAAGCACAAGAAAATACAGTCTACGAGCTAAAGCAACTATGAAGATTACATCACTTATCATCTTGCCTTTAATTTTTCTGTGTTATTTGAAATTCTGTTTACTCAATTGTGTGGTTGAAGAATTTGGGAGGATAAAACTTTATATTCATATAGTGTTTCCCTGAACTGAAAATTCTGACATATCATTTATAAAATGAGGATAATGGCCCTTTCCTGCAGGATCATCATGTGAGTGGAGTACATGTGAAATGCCTTCATGCAATCTTAATAACTGTATGAATTTCCTTCCTTCCCTCTGTGCCCCTCATCCCAGTTCAAGGAATCAATCTCATAAAACTGAGTGTTCTCAATACATATATGCATATACATATGCATATATATATACACACACACAAAATTCCAATCTCCCAATCACTATCCCAATATCCCAATCCCTCTCAATATTCCAACTCTCAGGCCGCTGAACCATTTTTTTAATTTTATTGAATCACTGTAAGATAGTTACAAGCTTTCATATTTGGGTTAGAATTACACAATGATCAAACACCCATCCCTCCACCAGTGCACATTCCCCCTCACCAATATCCTTGGTATACCCCATTTTCCCACCCTCCCCCTGCCTCCATGGTAGACAATATTCCCCATATTCTCTCTCTACTTTGGGGCATTATGGCTTGCAACACAGACACTGAGAGGTCATCATGTTTGGTCCATTATCTACTTTCAGCACACATCTCCCATCCCGACTGATTCCTCCAGCCATAATTTTCTTAGTGATCCCTTCTTTATGCTGGACCAATATTGAACTTGCAGCCCAGCTTCCCTAACATATCCTTGGTCAGAAGCCACATACAATCCTCTCACTCCCCTAAATAGACCTGTACTTTGATCTATTCCCCCCACCTCCGTGTTCCATTTCTTCTGCATGTCACAAAAGTGAAAAGATAGAATAGCATACCCAGAGACTTACTTGTGTCTTCAATAAGGAAAGAATTTGTATATGGTTATAAGATTTTTCCTTTTTAAAGGCCAGTGTCATTTTAAAATTACTAATGTATAAATATTACCAAGCTTCTAGTACAATTTGCATGATCTCTTTAACTCTAATCTGTACCTCCATTCTACCCAAATCACTCATTCCGATGGCCTAACCCAGGACCCTGTAGCAGCTTCACCTCTGAAATCTTGAGCACCTAAACCCAGGACTCTCATTTGGGGGAGGGGAGGGGGGAGCAGGGTGGCACACCCAGCAATGTTCAGGGGTTACTCCTGGCTCTGCACTCATGAATAACTATTGGAATGTTCGAGGACCAAATGGTATGTCAAGGTTCAAACCAGGGTCAGCTGCGTACAAAGCAAACATGTTTCCCATTGTACTATCTCTCCAGTCCTCTCATTCTTATATAGATCCCTTATATCTATTCTCCAGTTCTATATGCTCTTTCTTAGTCTCCAGTCTCATGTGCTTTTTTTCCAGATTATTTAAGTAAGTCAATTCTTACTTTCATTGCTTCTCTCTCTATCCTGCCCCTATGCTTACAATCTGTAGTAGAGCCCTTGCCCTACTCTCTTAACTTCCTTACTCTTCTTTACCTTCACTAAGGAATGTACACCTGCTTTTTATACTTTGCACATTAGCACTAAAACTTCTATCTTGAGTCATTTCTGCTATCACCTAACCACACCTGTGCTGTTAATGTCTTAAGGGGAAAAAAAGTCACACAACGTTATAGATTCTTGCATTAAAGTCCAACATACTTAACTCTTCTCCTCTGGTATCACTGTATAACTCTTTAAAATGTCTCAATTGGCAACCCTCCACATTATCTCCAAGTTATGCCATTTTAACACTCTCTTCAAACCACAGTTTTCTCTGTTCACTCTTAGCATGCAGAATTATCTGTACATCAAAGAAGAAAAGAACTGATGCAATCACAATCTGCTTCAATATCATAATGATAAATTTGCCCATATTTTTTAATGACCTCCAGCTTCAGAAGATGAATTATCCCACCTCTAGTTTAAGACCCTTCCTTCCAATGTGCTCCTGATCAATCTGCTTGCACTACCAGTTATCTCTTTGCTAGTAACACCTTTCTATTATCTCATTATCTAAAGCCCAAAATTTTTTCTAAAGCCCTACATTAAATTATGTATGTATGTACCTATCTATGTATGTATGTATGTATCTATCTATCTATCTATATACATATATATGTATGTATCTATCTGTCTATCTATTTAGATAGAATAGATATCTATCTATCTATCTCCATCTATCTTAATCTATCTATCTATTTAGATATCTATCTAAATCTATCTAAATAGATAGACAGATAGATAAAGATAGATGGAGATAGATAGATAGATAGATAGATAGATAGATAGATAGATAGATAGATAGATAGATAGATATAAAGATATAAAGATATTGATAGTTTACTGGTACCACTTTAAGTGCTACCTTTCTTCCCCCGCCTCAGCTAAGCTTCTCTTTAAAAGATCATTGCACTCCTCATACTCAACTTCCTAAACTTTCAAATTTAGCTTTGCGCAGTGGCAGTATCGTAGCCAATGAGGTTTATCCAAGGCGCGATTATTGCTAATTGAAAACCTAAACTTTCAAATTTCTTTATTGAAATCTGTGCTTTCTAATGCTAAAAATCACCTCCATATTTCCACTCCAAATAGAGAGTTTACAGTGGATAGCTTATTATAATTCTCTACTCATTTGGTATTGTTAAATTATGTACTCCCCAATTACTGTAGAAATATGAATTTAAGAATAACCAACACTAAAATGGTCATAAAGGACCAGTGGAGAAAGGATTGGTCTACTTTGATAGTATCTAGAGAATAATCAGGTCAGAAGTACCATGCACTTCTAGAGAACCCACTCTGGTATTATTTCAGCTAAACCCCTGCTCTTACAGTAAAGAGTTTGCTAGGACTCTGGGATGTACCAACTTGGATTCCTTAAGTTCTCCAAGACCAGGATTCTAGCATACCTTGCCCAAATGGCCTTTCATGGTTTGTACAGTCAACCCTCTTACCCAAATCTTGCCGGTTAAATATACCACCCAGACATATACACTGGGTCCAGGAGGTAGCAGGAGGGAGCTATTTACAGCCTTGTGGGTTGAATTTTCATATGCAAATTTAGAGAGACCACAGAGTTAAAGTTCCTCAAAATATGACTGCAGTTATGAGAACAGCAGCAAGCCACCTCCAAGAGCTATCTCTTCCTATGCTGCCACATTTTAAACTAAACTATTCTGAGAAGAAAGCCAAGTTATACTGAAGCTATATTTTTCAAGTAGAATGGTATCATAAAATGTTTAACAGCTTGTTATCTTGAGTTATAACTTAACTCTTTAGACAAATGTCCTTCATGTCCTTGTCCCCAATCAAAAATGCTAGGCTGTTGTGGGTGCCAAGCATCCATATTAACCAAAGACAGAGGCAAGCTTTCACCTTTGATGCCACTTCACTGGCTCCATAGAACCTGTCTGAAGAACTGTATTGAGAGTCAGCAGGGAGGAATCTGGGCTGATTACTGATGTCTGCCTGGGGCATACCTATTCACCTCCCTGAACACACCATGCCTCTCATTTTGAGTCAAGAATAGTGCAAATACTTTCGAACTCTAGTAAGCACTGGGACTCAGGTCCTCTGACTCCAGTCAGGGCCTTTCTTTGATCTTGAAAAGTAGGAGGTAAGATATCTTCACCTCAGGAAAATATGAGGAAGAAATTGCTTTCCAGGTTCCCTATAGAGTAGCAGGACTTATGCAAAAAAAAAATAATAAGGATTTAATAGGAAGGAATAATTAATTCAAAAAGATGTGTTGTGAGAAAAATGCTAGTACAGGAAAATTCTACCAAAGTCAATAGTCTCCTGAATAAGGCATCATAAGGGTAAATGTTGATAAAAAGAATATGGAACAATTAGTTCGAAGACATTTAAAGAAATTAGTAGCAAGACCAAGCATGAGGATTCTAAATGAAAATAAACTAGTTGGGTCATTTTAAGTGCACTATTTTTAGAAGACATACACAAGTAATACTTGACGTTAGTCTGGTAACAAGTGATAAGATGTAAGTGGAAATTTTAGATGAACAGAGAGCATTACTGATGTGGTCTGGAACCTGTGACTGCAGTTGACTAGCTGTACAGCCTGTGAAAAGATAAAGCCCTTAATTATCCAAAATTTCTGCTTTCTCATTTGTAATACAGAGATAATATCTGACTCATAGTGTTGCTATGGCAATTAAAGATAATATAGAAAGCAGAAATGCAGAAAGCATACTTGTGTCTATGCAAATTCCAGCATTGATTCAACTACACAATGCTTCATTTGGTAGCTATTACACACCAACCACAACTGTGTTATGGGTTCATCTTGCTGTTAAAGGGGAAGAAAAGCCAAACACCACCAGGTTTGAGCTGGTATTCATCCAATAAACTTTATTTTTAATGTAGTAGTAATGCTATTTATTCAACCATTGATTAAGCTGATTGAATTGGGTATGAACTCCACATTACTTTTTATTAATTTTTTTAATTGGATATCCATGAGACAGACCATTACAAAGCTGTCCATAATTGGGTTTCAGTCATACAATGATCCAGCACCCATCCCTCCACCAGTGTCATTTCCCACCACTGATGTCCCCCATTTCCCAACCACTATCCCCCAAGCCCCACACCCCACCCCCAGCCTCCCTCTATGTGAGGCACTATCCTTCTTGTTCTCTCTCCTTTTCCTTTTGTGCAGTATGATTTGTAATACAGATGCTAAGAGGTCATGGTGTTTGTTCAGGGCATTCAGTATTTTTGTCGGGGTGGTAAGACTGGAGCAGCTTTTCAATTGGGTGGCAGCTTTAGGGTGTGGATGTGATTGCCGAGGCTTCCGGAAGTATAGGGAGGTAGGGGAAGGTAGCCCATCCCGACCCCGAGAAAGACCAGAGATTTCAGTTACAAAAACCATATACCAGAATTTTCAACAGATTATATCTTGGTGAGGTCCATCTTAGTAGATTATATCTTGGTGAGATTGGTCTTAAGATGGTGGAGTCAGGCCAAAGGTATGGCAGCGATTTTGGATGTAGAAGCAAGAGGCTTCCAGGGGCTTTGCTTGGGTGGGGACAGGCCAACCCACCCCTCTCCAGTTTACTACAATCTGTTCAGTCATGAGTGGATCCAAGACTAACTGCAGCTTTTGATCTCTTTCGAGATTTATTTATGGGTCTCTGAAGCAAGGCCAGTAGTACAGCTCACATGGTGGCTTTGGAGTTGGTTCGTGGGGGTGACTGATAGTGCTTCCATGAGTATTGGGAAGTGGGGGGAGGTAGCTTATCCCAACTTCAAGAAAGCTGGAGATCTCTTTCTCAAAACCCCCATAGTGGAATTTTCAGCAGATTATATTTTGGTGAGGTCCATCCTGAGGTGGTGGAGTCAGGTCAGGGGTATGGCAGCAATTTTGGATTGTGGAAGCAAGTAGCTGCCAGAGGCTCTGCTTGGGCAAGCCACCAGGTCAACCCGCCCCCCTCCAATTTACCCCGTCTGTTCAGCCATTAATGGGTCTGAAATTAACTGCGAGTTTTGGTTTCTTTAGGGGTTTGTCTATGGGTCTCTGAAGTAAGGGCAATAAATGAGCTTGTATAGCTGAACTGGAGGTAGCTTGTGGGTGTGGCTCACACATACCTAACTTTTGGCCATTTAATTTCTTGGTAAACTTGGTCCCAAGTTGTTGGGGCCCAGTCAAAGGCACAGCAGCAATTTTGAGGCATCAGGAAGCCTTAAGGCACCATTAGGCTGTTGATGCACTTGCCCCGCCGGTACAGGTTGACCTGCTAGTGGCACCATACCCCCATCCAATAAACTTTAGGCACATTCAGGCCTTGTCAACCTTGGAAATACACTATCCTCTGAGAATGCTTTCAGATTTCTTTGTAGGAAGGTAACAAAACCTCTGAGGACAAGCCCAACAGAGAAATTTTAACTTATTTTCTAATAATGTATTTTGATCATTCAGATAACATGGTCACACCATGTTAACATATTTGGTACCTATGTACAATATCACTGCACTGCATCAACAACAATGGGCCACAATCCTTCTGCCACTGTCACTATGTCATCTCTAGTCTGCCTCCTCATTCTCCCACAGCTCCTCCCACTGTCTGGTATTATCGGTTTTGTAATTCAAGGTCAAGGATTTGTCATTGCTTGATGCTATCTATTCCCTTGATGGGTTTCTTTCTATACCACAGATGAATGACATCATCTACTGTTTGTTCTCCTCTGATTTATTAACATATTACTGAACAACTGACTCTACTTTTCAATGAATTGCAAGATCTTATCTTTTTTTTTAGCTGCATAAAATTCCATTGCGCATACACACAACACAACTTCTTTATCCATTTATCTTTCATTAAACACTTGGGTTGTTTCTATATCCTGACTGTTATATTAAGTGCTACATTGAACATAGATGTTAGCATATCTTTTCAAATTAACATTTGTGTGTTTTGCAGATAGATGCCGAAAATGTAGAACCACTGGGTCATATAGAAACTCTGTTCTTACTTTTGTTTTTTTGAGAATAAAACATTTTCTACAAAACATGAATCAAGAGCATTCCCACCAATAGTGTACAAACTTTTCACTACATTCCTATCAATACTGGTTTTCCAGTCTTTTTGATAATATGCTACTCTCACAGGTATAAGATGATATCTTATTGTTGTTTCAATTTACATTTCCCTGGTAATAAGTGATGATGAGCACTTATTCATATGTCAACTTCCAACCTTAATGTGTTCTTTGACAAAGTATCTGTCCATCTTCTTTCCACATCTTTTGATGAGGTTATTGGGTTTTCTGATTGCTGAGCTTTGTGAATTTTTTACATGTCTCAGACATTTGCATTTTATCTAATGTAGGGCATGCAAATATTTTTCTCCCATCTAGTAAAATATCTTTATCATTTTCTTTTTCTGTGCAAAAACATTTTTGTTTGCTTTTTAGGTCATACCTAGCAATGCTCAGGGGTTACTCCTGGCTCAATACTCAAGAATTACTCCTGGAGTGCTTGGAGGACCGTTTGGGATGGCAGGGATCAAACCAAGGTCAGACATATGCAAAGCAAGCACCCTACCCACTGTACTATGACTCTGTTCCCTGTGCAAAACCTTTTTAATCTTATGCAGTCCCATTTGCTTTTGTTATCTTTGACAATGAAGTCATATATGTGTCCATATCCTGGAAAGTTCTGCCCATGTTTATTCTCAGTGTATTGTAGGAGTTCTGGTCTAATCTTGAGGACTTTACACTATGAATTAGCTTTTGTGTATGGATATATATCCAGCTTCTCTTTATTTATTTATTTGTTGCAAGTGGCAGATAGCTCTATTTAGTGGCAGAGGTATTTTGGTACAACAACCTGTTCAATTTTCAGTTGTGCCACTTACTGGCTGAGTTAGTTACCCAACCTCTGTAATATGGTAATAACAATAGTACCACTTGGCAGAGTTGATATGAAATAACATAGATGTAAGTCTAAATGAGATAACATAGATTTATTTACATGTTAATGTAGTTAAGGCAGTCCTGGCACATACTCAGTTCTATATAAATATTAATTATCATTACTTAAATATTCATTAGAGATTCAGTGATATTTACAATTCTCCTTTTCTATTGCAAATATGTTCCTTTGTAACTATGCACTGAGAGTTACATAGAAGAACTACAGTGTGAAGAATATCAAACTTACCTATACAGGTAAGCAAATTATAGGTACCTAGAAAAATTATAATACCCACCCTGACACCACATAACACAGGGTCTAGCTTACCCTTAACAACCTGTTTCAGCCCTGAGGCAACCCAAATTTCAGTCTCAAGGTCGAGAAAAACAACCACATGTTTAGAATAAAAATATCTTTCAAATCCAGTGAGCTAACATTGCCCTTCTGGAAAACCAGCCTAAGAGATATTACCATCCTAAGAGAAATTCAAAGATAAATGTGTACATATCTTTCTACAAGAAGTAATACTGAGATATCAACTGGGATACAATAGTGTCTGCATTTCAGATAGAAATGTGTTCAAATGCATGGTCTTTAAAAAAAAAAAAGATTGAACTAAAATAATTCTAGAGAGCAGGAGAATTTACAGCAATTGGGGCACATGCCCAGACAACACCTGACCCAATTTTGATGCCAGCCAGCACAGGACTTCCTTAGCATAGCCGGGTGTGGTTTTGGCACTACAGAGCCTGAGCAGCACCAAACAACACTGCACCCTCAGAACCTTGCCCTGGCCCAACGGCCTGTCTGACTAATTACCAGGAGTAACCTTTGGGTCCCTGAGCACCATTTTGGAGATCCTCTAAAAGTAAAAAAAATAAAATAAAACTTTTTAACAATAGCTATTTAAACAATGCTTTTAAATTTCTGCCTTACCTTGAAGGGCTGGAAGAGAATGTAAAGATATGTTTATTGGGGGGGAGGGGGATAGGTAGGTTTGTTTATTTAATTGATACTTTTTTGTTTGTTTGTTTAGAGGGGGCATCCACATCCTGCAGTGCTCAGGACTTACTCCTGACACTGCATTCAGGAATCACTCCTGGTGGGCTTGGGGGACTATATGGGACGATGTTGGCTGTGTGCAAGGCAAGTACCCTACCCACTGTACTGTCACTCAAGCCACAACAGAGATTTTATAGAGAGAACGCTATGCAGGGATTTGTGTTGTGGATCCCTCTCCCCCAACAAAGGGTAGGCTATTGCTTCCACTTCACCTCAAAACCAGGGAGGGAGGTGTCAAGGGATCCATTTTAAAGGCTTCGTATATGTCCTGCTCCTAACCCACATTTGAGAAAGCTGTGATGATGGGCAGCAAGACAAGATTTAGACTGGAAGGAAAAGCATTGTTGTGTGCCTCTCAGAAAATAGCTGCAAAACTTTCTGCCTATGGTCGCATTAAAAGACAACCTGGGTAGCAATTAGGGAACTCCAAAAGAGAAAGTCTGTGTGAGTGGACTGAAACACCAGGGACTCCTGAATGGGCAGCGGCCCAAAGAGAAACACCACACCCCTCAAAGGCAGGCCGTTAGGGAGTCAGCTGTAAGCTGCCAATCCAGCCTATGAGAGAGGAAGAAAGAACTTTCTCATCTGTGCCATGACCTCTCATCTTTCCTGTGGCCTTTCTCAGAAACTTCAGCTGTTGAGCAGAAGAGGTTAGCAAGAAGAAAAGGACTGTTGACCATTGCCAGGCACCCACCTACCTGGGCATGGATGGGAGAGTTATTAACTAACACACTGTTAAACGAAATTAAAATGTGGCTTCTTGGGGCCAGAGCGATAGCACAGCGGGTAGGGCGTTTGTCTTGCATGTGGCAGACCCAGGCATCCCATATGGTCCCCCGGTACCTCCAATAGTAATTTCTCAGTGAAGAGCCAGGAGTAAACCCTGAGCATCGCTGGGTGTGACCCCCCCAAAAAAGTAAATAAATTAATTAATTAAATAATAAAATAAAATGTGGCTTCTTAGTTCAGAGAGCATAGAGCTCATGAAAATGAAAAAGTGTATAGACCTTGGAATCAGAAGTCATATAATTGGCCCCATATAGGTTTCATTCAACCATATAAATTTCCATTCAGGATTAGGGGTAGGAGTGAGAGGGATGGTAACTTCCTTCTCTGAATAAATTTGCAAAAAGTCGAAAATTTGAGAGATATTTTTCCTGTAATCTTTCACTCTTCCATGTATCATGTACATTTGTTATATCAGTGGAAAAATATGACATAAATACCATTTAAGGAAAATAATTATGTGGAATTATTACAATTTGTACATCAAAATATATACATAAGTATTATAATGTAGACAATCAAATGATATGTTTAGTATGTTTGTAATCTTATAAAATATGTAGTATAACATAATGAACATATGTGTAAATAAACAAGTGCATATCTTATGAAAAGGAAGCATATTGCAAGTTAAAATTGGTTATTTCTGAATAGTATGAAGGGGGGACTTTTTTCTACTATATACTATTCTGTATGTTTCCAGTTGAACCTAATGATACTAAACAAATATTATTTGACTAGAGGGTTGTTTTTTTTTCTGGGTTCTACATACTGAAAAATCTGAATGAGTCCTTTGATCCTCACTTTGTTCAGTTCAGTTCATTCATACCTTCTATTGTGGCCCTTTCTTCCCATCTCTGTCTTCAAATTTTTCCTGTCACTTTTGGCCACTTTATACCTTATTGTTGTCATCTCAATATCTTCAATCCCTTTGTTTTTCTTTTTCTCAGGAAACCTCCACTGTGGATTTTGCAGTTAAATATCTACAACTGGATCTGTGATCCTTGAATTAATTTTGTAGCTAAAACAAAATCTGAAAATTTTATAATAAGCACATGTTTATTGTATGTACACAATTAGAGAGAGCAGTCAACTTGGAGAAGGAAACCAAGTCTGGTGAAAGTATAGACAGCTGTACTTTCCTCCTTCTTCCCACACCCTCCTCCTCTGAAGACATCTGGAATATAACTAAAGTCGTGTAGATTTCACATCCTAGCAAGTGTAGTAGTTATAGTTCTTACCCAAAAGGACCCTACATTCTTCATGCAGAGGGGTAAGAAATCAAAGTCACAGGGGAGGTATGTGCAGAGAAATGATTTAGTGGGTTAAGTGCTTTCTTTGTATGATGTTGATCTGGCTTCAATCCCTGCCACCATATATGATCCTCTGAGCACCACCGGGGGGATCCCTGAACACAGAGCCAAGAGTTAGCTTTGAGCACACCCTGATGTGGCCCAAACTTATCCTTCCCCAAAAGAAAAAATCTAAGACAGGAATCATTGTCACACCTCATCTACCACTATTTCTCTTTGCTAATTTTCTTCTAGGTGTGACTGAGATACTAAACTGAGTGTTTAAACTGAAGGATCCACGGACATTGATTAACCTTCAAGAGTGTAGAAATCAATTTTTGTCTTCAGCCATGCAACCCAGCATGGGCAACTTCAGGTCTTTTTCTTTGTTGCATGTTTGCAAATCATGATCTGCAAACCATTAACTCCAAGACATGTGGTGCATATTAGTACATTAAATTTGATTTTGCAGGGAGTTTGGGGGTCACACCCAGAGATACTCAGGGGATACTTTGGGCTCTATGCTCAGGAATTCCTCCTGAAAGTGCTTGGGAACCATATGTGGTGGGGGATCAAATTCACATTAGTTACTTTGAGACAAGTGTTTTTACCCCTGTATTGTCTTTAAAACCCTCTAGAAAAGTAATTCCTTGATATTTTCAGTCCAGAATTTTCACACTTTTTCCTTATTTTAACCACACACAATTGTTAGAAGAACATAAAAATAAGGGCCAAAAATAGTTTCTGGGTAAGGTGCACATCCTTTCATGAACAAGAAACTGTATTCTAGCCCCAGAACCTCACATGAGCTACCCAAGTATAGGCCTGGACACTTCTCCCAAACATCACTGAGGCTCAGCAGTACCACATAACTGAGCTTTAGCATTGAACTGTAGGATAACAATGGTTTGTCCTTTCTGCCTTGCCACAGGGAACTTAGGTTTATGGTATTACTCCCATCACAATGTTCCCATTCCTCTGTGTTTATTTGTAAACTCTTTTTATGTGCTCTGCTTCCCATACCCATCCATCACCTTTATCTTCTAATCAGACTCTGTTAACTTGTAAATATCCTTTTTGTAATGACACAGGAAGACAGTTAATGCTACGCTTTAGTAACTTAGGAGTTAATTGACTGAATGATATTCACTCCTGGACATCTGTTCTCTCAACTTAAGGCTCAGTTGCCCTAACTTCCTAGCACCCTAAAAGCAAGGTCCTGATGAGGGACTGAATGGAACAGGGCAGACTGTCAGCTACTCTAGCATGGAAATGGGCCAGGCCAAAGCACCATTATATTTGACTATATATTAAGAGCATGGTCATGGACAAATCCTGTCATGATCCAAAAAGTAACAAATAGATTAGGACCCTGATAGGGTTAGGAAAGATTAATCTGGCCTGAGCACTATAGTCTGAGATCTACAGCAAGGTGTCCCCAGGAGAGCCACCTACAGGCTTAATATATCTCTTACTGTGTCCATACAAAATAACTAATACTAAGAAGTAGAATTCAGATGTTAATTAAGATGTTCTGTCATCCCGTTGCTCATCGATTTGTTTGAGCAGGCACCAGTAACATCTCTCATTGAGAGACTTATTGTTACTGTTTTGGGCATATCCAATACACCAGGGGTAGCTTGTCAGGCTCTGCTGGGCGGGTGAGATACTCTTGGTAGCTTGCCAGGTTCTCCAAGAGGGGCAGAGGAATCACAGGTCCAGCCTTGTGAAAGGCGAAATCGCTCCAGCCCAATTAAGATGTTAATTAAGTTATTGGACTAAGAATGTTAATTAAATTATTGGACTAAGGAAAGGAGAAAAACCCCTAAGGGGAAGTTGTCCTTGAGCCTGATCCCCTGGCTATAGGTGATCAGGAAAGGCTTTGATATGTTGATTGTGCTACCCCCAAGGTGGGGAGTTGAAGTTGGTGAGAGACTAGAGAGAGACCAAGACTATGAGAGGAAACATGGAGAGATGAGAAAGGGAGACAGGAGAAGACGGAAATGAGGGGCTTTGTGAGATTGGGACAGGCATGTGGGAAGAATGGAATAAATGGCACTGATCACCAAATAGCCTGGCCCTTGTTTCCTCCTTCATCCACCCATGACATTTGTTGTCCTGGGTTGGGAAGTGGCACAAAACCATCAAACACAGGTGGCTAGAGAGAACCTTGGGATTTCCTAGTCATTTTGTGATTACACATTGAACCATATGGCTTAATTGGTCAGTATCATCAGGAGTAGCCCCTGGAGTCTCTGGGTGCTTATTGGGAGATCTGCCTTCCGTCTTACTCAAAAAATTCCCAAGTATCAGCAGTGTATGCAGATAGTATTCTGGAGAATCCTATTTGGTAACTGCAACCCTGATTTCAATTACAAGGTTATTGCTAAGGAACTGGGAGGCTTTGGGAAGACATTTACGTTTTTACAGAAAATCTTTCTGATATAAATTTTGCTGTCTTTCCTATTAATAGGAAACAGAAGGAACTGCATATTGTTATCCAAAGAGTCTCACTCCACCCATTTTAGCCAGACAGTGAAAAAAGAAGAAAAAAAATGGACCTGTGATGGAAACCCTTTTGCTTTCCATCACAAGCAGGGAAAGCAAATTGTGTAAGAAAAAGTAAAATAATAGTCTATTGAGTTTTTTCCCATATATCTATATTTCTGGTTTTACTTTTTTGTATTTTGGTGATAGTTTCCTACCTTGATGCTTTCCCATTTTGAGGGTATCATCATTTATCATTTCAAAGTCCCCAGTGGGATTTCTGTAAATAAACCTGGTAACTAATATAAACCTTCTACCACAGGCAGGAAAATCAAATTGTGTAAGAAAAAGTAAAACAAATATTTATCTAACCCTATAAGTTCAATCATGAGGATCTCCCTGTTTCTCAAAGTTTCCTTGAAGTAATGACCTCCTAGTTCTTTTCCTGTATTTGGTCCCCAAGAAATCATGACCAAGTCAAGATACCTGGAATAGCACTAACAGTCTGCAGAACATTTTACTCGGACTTGCTACAGTAGTAGGCCCAAGTTCATGAGTCATTTTTTCTTTGCTAGATATTTTCCCATGGTGATTCAACCCAGTAATCTGGAATCCTCTGCAGAGATTTAAACAACACCCAAGACTTCACCACATGTACTTAGAACTTTACATTTCTTAATAGACAACTTCACTTTTCCTGATTCACAAAAGGAGCAAGCCTAATACTATGAAACAATAATGTTTTTTACATTGATTTTAGTTGTATAAATTTTACCATATATAGTGCTTATAATTTTCTTCTTACATGTTGGTAATATTTACATCATCTCATTTTAGTTTCCCAAGTGCCAATCTCTTAAAACGTTGGTTTTATCTCCATGTTCCCACTTTTAAAATTGATGGGGAAATTCCCAAGTGCTAATCATTAACAGATAAACACATCCAGAAGGAAGCAGAGATACTTTTAAGACCATCTGGAAAATATTTCATTAATGTGTGGGAAGAGGCTACTCTTTCCATCTATATTTAGTAGAGCGCTGTGACTGAGAGTGGCAAGAAGTTTGTGGTTAAAAAAAAAAAAATCATTGTAAATGGCAACAAAATACTGTAACCAGAGTAAGGGAAGCTCAACTAAAAAGGCACAAAAAGCTGAACTAAAGCCAATAGTATAGCAGGCATAGCATTTGCCTTGCATACAGTCAACCTGGGTTTGATCCCCAGGATCCCATATGGTTACTCCCTGAGCACAATTCCAGAAGTAAGCCCTGACCACTGCTGGATATGATCAGCAACCCTGTCACTGTCACTGTCATCCCATTGCTCATTGATTTGTTCGAGCGGGCACCAGTAACGTCTCTCATTGTGAGACTTATTGTTACTGTTTTTGGCATATCCAATACGCCACGGGTAGCTTGCCAGGCTCTGCCAGGCGGGCACGATAATCTCGGTAGCTTGCCGGGCTCTCCAAGAGGGACAGAGGAATTGAACACGGGTCAGCTGCATGAAAGGTGAACGCCTAACCACTGTGCTATCACTCCAGCCCTAGCAAAAACAAAAACAAAGATGAAAAGGCACAAAGAGACATAAACAATTTCTTGAAGAGATCATTTATTGAGATCAAGGAAGTCACTCCAATTTATTAAAATTATTTGTTAATTGTGGTCCCATTTTACAACCTATTATCCTTCCTTCATCCCAAATTCTCTCTCTGAATGAATGGCAGAGTTTACATGCCCCCCTGCCACACCCCACCATGTACTCCTCTGTAAAACTCAGAGGTTTGGTGATTTTCCTAATGGGAAAAAAATATATTAAAATGTTAAAAGCTACCTTGCAGAGGTCCTCAGATCATATTCAGGATGTGATACAACACATTGGTTTTATTATTTTTCAACACACATTGGAGATCTTGAAAAATACTTTTGTCTCTCTTATAGAGTCTACTGGCATAAATCTTTCCCAGGTCCTCTGGGGAAGCAGAATTATCCACAATTGAACACTTACCCAAAGAAGCTAATGGCACACCTGCAAAGATCCAAATGGAACCAATCTAACTTGAAAGTCACATGGGAATTTACCTTGATTCAAAGGTGGCTTCTGAGAACACTACCAGCTAAATCATCTCTGAGGCTATAGAATCAAGAGACTCATTGCCTCAAAATGTAAATATGCTCAAGTTGCATGAATTAAACTCATTTAACGCTCATGGTATATTAAAATATATTGAGAAGCAAAGGAAAGGAGATGGGATAAGTGAATGAATATATTACTTCTGATATGGGCTGGAACAATAGCACAGCAGTAGAGCGTTTGCCTTGTATGCAGCCGACCCAGGTTCTATTCCTCCACCCCTCTAAGACAGCCCGGCAAGCTACTGAGAGTATCTTGCCCACACAGCAGAGTCTGGCAAACTACCCATGACATATTCGATATGCCAAAAACAGTAACAGCAAGTCTCACAATGGACACATTATTGGTGCCCGCTTTAACAAACCAATGAGCAACGGGATGACAGTGACAGTGACAGTGATGGTGAAATAGTGTAGAAGCACCAAACTCATCTTTTATAGGCCTCTTTTCCTCTTCCTCCTCTTTTTCTCTGCCACCTCAATATTTGATACCGACGGTGTGATTATTAGGGAGATGACATTGCAGCAAGGGAGTCCATAGGAAAAATGTATCCAGGGATAATGACACAAGATAATGACATTTGTTCCACCAGAGAATAACAAGGGCAAGTTTGCCTGGCCACAACTAGAGCTTCCCAAATGAGTAGGCTGATCAGCTTTGGATTTTACGTTCATTTCTTAGGCAGTGGTCGTGTGACCCAGAATGGGTGTCACTAAGGGGTATGCAGGGGCCAGAGAGATAGGAGACGAAGTGGATGAGGCTCTTACCTTGCATGTGGCTGGAACTTGGCATACCATATGGTCCCCTGAGCACCACCAGCAGTGATTCCTGAGTGCAGAGCCAGGACAAACCCCTGAAAATCACCAGTCCCTTCCCACAGTAAAACTAATGAGTATGAAATTTAGAAATGACATCCGACAACCCAGAGGTGACATAATTTCCTTGATCTTTCTCTATTCCTTTCTCTCCATAAGTAAAATTAATATCTTTACCATTATATATTCCAATATATATTTCTACAATATGTTTTATAGGTTTCTAACAACATTTATATTAGCACATCTTAAGAACTCTAGCAACTGGCTTTTTCCCCTCTGGAGAAGCTTGTGTTCACTGTTGAACAAGTGTCTCTGTTTCTCTCTGCCTCACTAATACCTTTTATATAACACTGGGGGTTGGAGTGATAGTACAGCAGGTGAAACTCTTGCTTTGTAGAGAGCTGACCTGGGTTTGATCCCCGGCATGCCATATGGTCCCTCTAGTCTACCAGAAATTATTCCTGAGTGTAGAGCCAGGAATAAGTCCTGAGCACTGGTTGTTGCTCAGGACTTACCAAAAACAAAAGCTATTTTCCTACATATTTTGCCTCCTAAAATTCTTAGGCAAGTGTAAGTGAACTTCCTTGAAAACCTTGAACAGAGAAAAGGCTGCAAAGACTAAAGTCCTTGAACCGTGGACAGTAGAATTAGATAATGTATGATCAAAAGCTTTCAAGATACCACCAAGTCTGGGGAGCCAAATCCTGTGACTAATGACCACTGAGTCCCTCATATGCCCATGAGCAATGGATGACATGCCTACATTTCCTGGGATTTGGTTTTAAACCCTGCCCAGAAACTGGAAGCTGACTTTGATTTGAGATTACACTGTCTCCCTTTCTTCTATTTACTGTGGCAAATAAATCTTTACATTTTTTAAATTTAAAAAAAGGGAAAGAGAAATAATTTTGCTTCTCTGATAGATATTTCCTTATTTATTATCTATCCTTACCATCTAAGAACATCAGCAACATCCCAAGAGCAGAGAGTTAACTTACAACATATGAGTTTGTTCTCCCTTTCCTTTTCTTCTACAGCAGAATTGAATATAAGCCACTCAAGCAAAACACCAAATGTGAGTTACATATGGATCTTCTCTTCTGTCTTTTAACATGACTGTCAGAAAAGGATCACAGAAGCCATATAAAAACTCAACAAAATTTTCAGACTTTTCTTATATCTTACAAATTCTGAGTCTGGCCAGAAAACATAAATAAATCTTTCTGAACATAAATGTATTCTGAACATTAGTAATGTGACCTGAAACAGAAAACTTAATACCTTGAGTTCCCTGGAGCTATAAACTGTTTAAACTCTCGTTGGGGGACTCATTGAGATGACCATGTGCAAAAGACAATCCTTGATCTAAGTCTCAGCAGAAAATAAACAAAATGTAAAGTACCATGTAGAAAAAATATGAAACTTGAAACATCACTCCTATTTAGGTAAGATATAGAACTAACAATGTACCACATGGCCGACCTAGTGATCTGATGGTTCAGTAAGAAAAGAGAGAAATGGTCATGCCATTGCAACTCCTACAGCTTTGAGACTCAGTCAAGGTACCCTGTTGCAGCCTAATCTCACAGACAGGAACACTCCTGAAAGGAAGGTAGAAAAATCTATTCCCCACAAAAGGAGTGAATAAATAGGAAGGAAAAAGAAATAAAGGAAATAAAAAAAAAGAGAAAGAAAGGGAGAAAGAAAGGGAGAAAGAAAGAAAGAAAGAAAGAAAGAAAGAAAGAAAGAAAGAAAGAAAGAAAGAAAGAAAGAAAGAAAGAAAGAAAGAAAGAAAGAAAGAAAGAATGAGAGAGGGAGGGAGGGAGGGTGGGAGGGAGGGAGGGTGGGAGGGAGGGATTGAGGGAGGGAGGGAGGGAGGGAGGGAGGGAGGGAGGGAGGGAGGGAGGGAGGGAGGGAGGGAGGGAGGGAGGGAAAGTGAGTAAAATGAAATATAAGAAAAATGTGAAATAGAGTAGGGGAGGGAAAAGGGAGGGGATAAAAAATGAATCTCGGGGAGCGAATAAAAGGGGAGTGGATAAAAGAGGAGAGGAAAAACTTACTCAGTGTGATACGCCAAATTTCTAAAGACACTTATGCTTACCTAAGGTCAATTCCAACTCTTTAACACTTACTTGTTTAATGCTAAGCAAGTCACTCAATTTCTCTTTTTCCTCAGTTTCTTAATTTATAAATTCAGAATTATAGTAATACCAACCTTCAAAGTTTGTGGTGAGGCTTAAACAAAGATATATACATACATATATATATAAACAATCCATACTATGCACTTGTACCTGTTATCTTGATATTGTAGTCATTATGATTGCTGTTGCTGTTGCTGCTTTTTATAAGTCAGAACAGTCTTTGAAAAGTGAAAATCATATTATCTTAGGAATAGTCCTAGACCACAAAAGAACAATTAGCTGTCTTCTGGGGTCTTGGAAGACTACAAATAGAAACAGCACACCCTTGGGGTCAGAAAAATAATACAGAGGTCAGGGTGCTTGCCTTGCATGTTGTCAACCCCAATTTGATCCCCAGCATCCCATATGGTCTCCCAAGCACTTCCATGAGTAACTCCTGAGTGCAGAGCCAGGAGTAACCCCTGAGCATTGTCAAATGTAGTCCAAAAACCAAAAAAAGGGCGGGGGGGAAGAATAGCACATTCATCACCAACAGTCTTCAGTGTTACAGCTCTCAGGAGTACAACAGCAATTGCAGCAACTCCATCTCAGCAACAATCAAGCTCTGGACATATCCTCACTCTAAGCTGTTTCTGTTGCCTGATTGGTATTTAAACCTATTTAAATGAGGTTACAAAACTCCCATCAATCTGATTGGTTACAAAATAAAGATCAGTTAGATATCCTCTTGCAAGAACCACCCAGAAAGTGTGAAGTGTGTATACACACACACAAACACACACACATATAATGCAATGAAGATGCCAAGCACATATATATATATATATTTGTGTGTATTTACCACTATAGCATTAATATTCTCCCAATGTAACCCAATCTTAATAAACCTCTTGTTTTAAGATTTAAGACTCTTAAAATGAGACTGTTCCTAGAATTGTAACACATTGATTTAAATTCACATAAGAGATTACATGTCTATTGTAAATTCTTTTCCAGCAAATGTTTGGGGGGAGAATAGAATAACGAATAAAAGATACATTTTAAAAATAAATAGAAGAGGGTCAGAGAGAGTTTTAGCCAGATACTGAAGCTTTGAAATCAGAGAAAATGGAATTTCATCCCAGACTCACCCCTTAGCAAGGTGGCCCTCAGTAAGCTCTTTGAATCTCAATGTCCTCATTTCTAAAACAGTGATCATTATGATCTTACCTCTTCTTGGGTCTCTTTTAAAGATTCAAAGACAAGATTACATTTGCAACATAACTCAGAAGTAACTGTTTCTGATTCTAGGTTTCCTTTCATGACTAGTGCCTACAGAAAAATGCACAAAAAGATCTATGTTTTTAGAGTGGGATTTTTGTATGAAAGAAATAGCAAATAGAAGTTCTGTATTACTACAAAAATCCATCTGAGGAAATCTAGACACTAGGAAATGGACAGCCAGAAAGGGACATCTCTTTCTCCTGGTAAGAGAAGTGGCAGGTTTCTCGCTATAGTAAAAAGACTCTTTTCTGTTCAAATCCTGGGTAACCTTCCCACATCTTGGTTCCCCCAGACTGTGAGATTCATCTAAAATCAAGCTGGAAGTCGATTGAGTTGGGGGTGTTCTTGGTTCTTCCATCTAAAGTTACACCCCTGAGCCTCTGGCTCTTCTTCAGGAACCTGGGCTGAGCTGATATCCTCTCTCGGTAGTTACCCATGATCTCTGAGGCCATGCCACCCATGAACTCTGAGGCCATGTCACCCATGAACTCTGAGGCCATCCACCTCAAAAAAATATTTTATTGAATCACCGTGAGATACAGTTACAAAGTTTTCATGTTTGAGTTTCAGTCATACAATGATTGAACACCCATCCCTTCACCAGTGCACATTTTCCACCACCAACATTCCCAGCATCCCCCCACATCTCAACCCTCCCCCAGCCTCTCTGGCAGACAATTTCTCCCATACTCTCTCTCTACTTTTGGGCATTATGGTTTGCAATATAGATACTGAGAGGCCATCAAGTTTTGCCCTTTATCTACTTTCAGCACACATCTCCCATCCCAAACAATCCCTCTAGCCATCATTGACTTAGTGATCCATTCTACATTCCAGCTGCATTCTCCCCCAGCTCATGAGGCAGGCTTACAACCATGGATCAATATTCCTGGTGTGGCCATCCTTCAGCCCCTAAAATTAAGCTAATAAAAGAAAGGGGACAAAAGGGAGCTATTAGGGTATTTGTGTAGTTAAGGTTTGGGGCTTTAACACTCTCTAACCACTGATGTATTCCTGGTTAGAGCTCCCTCAAACCCACAGGTTCTGTGAATTGAGACTTTTCTAATAACTTTAATGTTAGTGACACAGTCTAGGCACTCAGTGATTAAGAGAGAAGGTAGAAGAAACATTAAATCTCTTTATAATTATAATAATATACATTTTTAATGGTGTTCATAGAGTGCCTGAGAGCTAAGGGCTTGCTGCATTTAATACCCATAACTTTTAGGTAGTTGATAGTCTTTTCTCCATTTTACAGTTGAAGAAACATGGGAACAGAGAGACTGAGTAACTTGTCAAAGGTTGCAGAGCCAGGTATCTCCATTTTTGTTGCTCATGTACATCCGGGCACAGACAACAAAAAGAGATCTATTTTAGTAGACAAACTTTCACAGTAGTTCTTTTGGTTGTTGTTGTTTTTCACTATTTAATGAAAGTGCAGTCTGTTTATCCTGCATCATACCCTGGTTTTATTTGAGTTATTTCCACCCAGCAGTGAAAGACATTAGCTAATGAGATCTGTGCTTGTGTCAGAGATGAGGAGACCACATTATTCTTTAGAACAACCACAGCCCTGTCTGCTGCTTCTGATCATCTGAAATCTCTTCTAGCTAATGAGCTTTTCCTGCAGTAAATTTATTCAGTTTTCCTACTGCCACAAAAATTTAAGCAATGCCTAGATTTCTATGTTTTTGACAATTGGGTTTTTTTCCCTTCTTTCCCTTCTTTCATTCTCTTTGCAAATGTTACTTGGCTACAGTCCCTCTTCAAGCATGCTCTAGTTCTTTCTGTGGTTTCCTCAAGAGTAACAAGTTGATGATATTTTTGGTTTGGGATTGGATATAGGGATGTTTAGGGGAGGAAACAATGAAGTAGTCCATCATTTGTTCTGAAGTTGTGCTATAATTTACTCTAAAAAGAGCAAAATTCAATGTAAGAAGGTCAGCTAAACCTTACTATGATGTTCAAGTATGAGGTTCACTCACATGTAAAACTTGACTTGTGAAAGATATGGCTATGCCTGCATGATGACAAACAACTTTATTTTGAAAAGTGAAAAGGAATGTCATTTGGAATGGACAGTGTTTTCTTGGGCATTTTCCACAGGACCTACTACAGTAAGCCAGATCTGGTCAGAAATAGCTCTTGTGCAAGAGCTAAGTCAGATCTTGGTCATTAAGAGCCCTTTTACAAGTCCCAAATAATGCTGAGTCCTAATCTCATGATTCAGGCCCTCTAACCAAGCCATGGCAGAGATCAGGACTCAGACACAACTCCTTGAGCCCTGTACCCTAGCCAGAGGGGAACAGGCTCATAAATTTAATAGACCTTGGGCAGAACTATAGATTATAATTAGACATGCTATGAAAAAACACTCTGCCCTTAAGGAGAAAAAGCAGGAGTAATAAATGATTTCTTTATTTGCAGACTCTTCTTATGTTTTCTTTCTCCAGGCCTTCTCCTTTCTCTCTCTCTCTCATAGATCATCTCCTTTATGTTTTGCTACCTGACATATTATATGATTGTGTTCACTGTCTCTGAATCAAAGAACATTGTTCTAAGGCCACACCCTCAGGAAACATGAAAGTAGACCTGACTTGTCCTATAAAGGTGTACTTGGGGAAATATGGTAAATACAGGTGTTATACTCAGGACACTAGCAGGAACACTTCTGGTTCTTTTTATGTTTTGTGATAATCTGAGAAGATGATCCCTTCCTCTGAATGGGTTACTGTGATAGGGAAAGGATCATGGAATGAAAGTCAATTACTGCTCAAGTCTCTGGGTTAGATGCTATTGAGAGCACATAAAGCATCTGGACCATGTGGGTCAGTACTGGGAATAACAAAATATTCCTTCTAAAGTCATTCACTGCAATATTCATGGAACAAAAATATCTGACGCATGAAGAAAAGAGAGAGATCCATATTTGGTTAGTGTTACTAGAAAGACATCATGTAGAACACAAATGAATGCAGTCATTCTTTATCTGTCCCTCTCCTTCTGATTCATTTCACTCAGCATGATACTCTCCATGTCCATTCATTTATATGCAAATTTCATTATTTCATTCTTCCTAACAGCTGCATAGTATTCCATTGTGTAGATGTACCATAGTTTCTTTATCCAGTCATCTATTCTCAGGTTGTTTAAAGATTAAAAAGTATATAGTATGAGACTAATAGCCAAGAAAATTGGTCCCAGAGGACTGGCCAAAAGTTGAAATCTATCCTATGCCTATGTAGAGGGCAGGGGGAGAGGGTAGTAAGATAAATAAGGAATGCATATGACAATAACAGCTAGAAATAATAATGCTGGACCAAAACTGACTGAGTAATGAAGTAGGTAAAGGGATATATATGATAAACTTACAGTGTTGTATTGCAAAACTGCAATACCCCAAAGGGCGGGGTTGGAGAGAGAAGAAAAGTTCCTGCCACAGATCAAGAACTTGTTGAGGGGGAGCTGGGGAGTGGTGGGAGGGAAATTGGAGACACTGACACTGGGAAATGTATGCTGGTGGAGGGATGGGTGTTGGAACACTGCATGACTAAAGCCCAAGCATGAACAACTATGTAATAGTCTATCTCACAATGATTTAGTAAAAAAATAAAAAATCAAGAAGCGAGTCAGGTTTCACTGGTCATCTAACCTAAGGAAAGATCATAATTCTGAAGAGAAAAGAGCATTTCACAAGAAAGCTGGGCTGGCAGACACATGAAAGAAAGAGAAAAGAGCATTCTCCATGCTTCTCCAAGCCCTTCCTCCCTTTAGCTCTTAGATATCTTTATTTTTAGTACTTCCTCAGGTTCCTCAGTTCCAGGAACCCACCTTTCTTGTGCAGATCCTTTTAATAAGGGATAGGCATACTCTCTCATGGCATGAAGATGCCTCTTCTGATTCTGTCAGTGCTAAACCTCATCAGTCGTAAATAAATCACTCCAGTCTCCATAGTTACTAACCCAAATAGTGTCGTCAGCTCTAGACATACAGAAAAAATAAAGATATTTAAGGCTATATAAACATCTGATTTTTGTAGTCCTCTGCAGTGACTTGACCCTCTGGCAAGCAACTCAAAGCTGATTTTCTGTGATTGTTATTTTTTTTTCTTTATCCTTTTGTCTCTATATGTAACTGGCGTTAAGGGAAATAACTGAAACCGAGGAGACATCAATATAAATGTACTCACGATCAGGAGATAAACAGAAATAAGAGTGATATAAATATAGCAATGAGTCACTTATCTGCCACCAGCCTGGATAATAAATTTTCAAATAGAGTTTTATATTCAGACCTCAGCTCCAGTTAGCAAACTGACAGATGAAAACATAGCAGGTTTCCAGACTATTTATATGTTTATTTCCTTCCCAGTTCAATACAAATAATGTAGCAGTTGTGGAAACAAAGGAGCTTGTCTAATGTCTTTTTCTATTCAGGAATATTTTCTACAGTAACCCTGGGTATCATTACCTAATCTCACTGATCATATCCATAACAGAGCTTACCACTTTAGTGGGCCACCTTTTCAATGACTAAAATAAAACTCCCTTTATATCACATTTATTGCCTTCTGGTTCACTGGCACAGGATCTCTAAAATAATTGAAAGGTGGGTGGGGAGATAGCTTAAATGACAGAAGCACAAGCTTTGCATGCTAGACTCCCAGTTGTAATCTCCAGCATTATGAAGTCCCTCAAACAATACCAGGAGCTATTCCTGAGCATTAAGCCAGAAGTAGCCCCTGAGTACTGCCAGGTATGGCCCCAAAACCAAAAGAGTAATTGAAAGAGTACTCTATCCAACTACCTTAAACTATGAACAAAGTAACTTTTGAGTTAACTTTAAGAATCCTCAGTTTCCTCATTACAAAATGAGATCAGTATCTACTTAGTCTACCTTACAAAGCCATTGTAAGAATCAAGTTAAATAATAAAAACAAAGGAGCTATGTATAATGTATGATGTCATCATTGCTCACATGCAAACTCTAGTACTTGGAGACAGCTGGTATTACCTTTGGCTTTGCTAGTGTAATAGCTTCTAAACTTAATTTATATGCCTGTTGTCCTCATCCAGACACTTCCTGTTGTATTATCTCTTTTAAACTTGGTGCTCAGAATAATAACAAAAATTGATAAACTAGCAAAGAAGAAAGGGACAAATCCTCACCCGCCTCCCAAATTGAATATTGGACAATGCTTCAATTAATTACTGCCTCAGTTGCAACAGTGTTTCTAAATGTCTCTACAGTTTCTCCCTACTGTAAGTGTCACCTCAGGATATCCCTACATTTTTTTCTTTTTTTGTTGTTATTTCTTTTAATTTTTTTATTTTATAAGCTATTTAACAATATTTGATTACATTTAATATTCAAACACCAATCCCATCACCATTGCACCCTCACACCACTATATTTCGGATGTTTTCATCCTGAACCTCAATCCCTGTCCCAAAGCAGAACTGAAATAATATATTTTGTATAATTTGTTATGAAAAACCACTGAAAATGCTACAAAAAAGTATCCTTAAAGGAAAGAGTGTGGGGATTGTTCTATTTCGAGAGGGGCCATTAAGACTTTCTATAAAAGATCACTAGCATTATGTTAAAGGTCGAGGCTTATGTGCTTTTTTAAAATTATTTTTTATTTTTTTATTTATTTCTTTTTAAATTTAAATTTTATTGAATCACCATGTGGAGGGTTACATAGTTCTCAGGATTATGTCAGTTATACAATACTCAAACACCCTTCCCTTCACCCGTGCCCATATTCCATCACCAACCACCCCATTATACCTCCCGCCCCCTCCCGCCCCCCCAGTCCCCGCCCTTGTAAGTGATAAGTTTCACTTCGTTTACGCTTTATCTTGGTTACATTCCATGTTTCAACACATAACTCACTATTGTTGCTAGGGTTTCCCCCAAAAAAAGAAAAGACAGTCCCACTGTCAAGGAAGCATTTGATGGCTCTCCATTGCTGAGAATGTAGAGATGTTAAGTCCCGCTGTTTGTTACATAACTTTTCTATGTTTTTTTCCCCCCTCGTCCCGCGCCACCGAGTTCAGGCCTGTTTAGTAATCACCACGCTGCCTGACAAAGGGAAAAGAAACCAAAAAAGATGGTTATTTCCCGTCATCAGCCAGCGTGGGGCTCTGGCTTAGTTGATAGTCTGGTAGAATGTCTGCAAGCAGTTTCTGGAACCAAAAGTAATACGCTGGTATCGGCCCTGGCTCGAGATTCCACCAGCGTCCCGCTGTTCCAAGTACATAATAATTTATTCCCTTGTATCCGATTCCCACGCCACCAGGTCCGTGTCAGCTTAATGGACATCATACTATGGTTAACGCCACGCCGCGTTTCATCCCGAGAAAGAAGGATATTTCTTCTCAGCTGGCGTGGGGATATGGCTTAGTTCAGTCTATACAGATGGCTACCACTTTGGTAGCCTTCAATATTTCAGCAAAAGACTTACTATTCTTGTTAGGATTTCCCACCAAAGTCCGACCCATTAAAAAGGAACCATTTCATATTGGTGATGATTAAATGACAATAGGTTGCGCGGCCATGGCAGCGGCCTCGCGGCTTTGAATTTCTGTATAAAATCCAGGGAAAGTACAGCCAGAAATTACACGTCGCTACAAACTTTAACCCTATTATGGTCCCCCCAAAGTCCAACCCATTACAAAGGAACCATTTCATATTGCCGATGATTAGATGACATTAGGCTGCCGCGGCCGCGGTTTTGGGTTTCTATATAAAGTCCAGGGAAAATTCTGCCTAAAATTCTATCGCTTTACTCTTCAACAAAAAACTCAGTACTATTGTTTGGAGTTTCCCCCCAATGGTAAGCCTTGCCAAAAAGGAACATTTACACGTTGCTGACAATCAAGAGATATTAGGTTGCGCGGCTGCTATCGGTTTTGGATTTCTATATGAAGTCCAGGGAAAATTCTTTTGGTAGTTGCATCACTCACTGGCAGCGCCTGGGCCAGTAGCTCCAAGCACACAGTTTGGAGGCATTTTGGGGGCGCCGCTCGTGACCAAAGTGGTTCAGTTGCCTCCGGGGTCGATCTCGCGCGGGGCCGGAAAGGAGCGTCCCCACATGGCTCTGTGCTTAAATGTCGGCCGGCACAGGGCGGATCCGGAAGTCTATTTTTTATTTTTTTTAATTAATTTATTCTTTTATTGAATCACCATGTGGAAAGTTACAAAGCTTTCAGGTTTAAGTTTCAGTTATACAATGCTCGAACACCCTCCCTTCACCAGTGCACATATTCCACCACCAAGAATCTCAGTATACCTCCCCCCTCCCCCCCACCTCCCCAGCCCCCCACCCCACCTGTGTAACTGATAAATTTCACTTTACTTTCACTTTACTTTGATTACATTCAATATTTCAACAAAAAACTCACTATTATTATTTGGAGTTTCTCCCCCCTAAAGTCGGACCTGCTGAAAAGGAAGCATTTGATAATTTGTTTTCCATTGCTGAGAATGAAGAGATATGAGGACGAGTGGCCGCACTAGCGGCCACACGGTTTTGGATTTCTGTTTTTCAGTATTTTAGTAACTAAGTCCAGAGAAATATCTGCCAGAAATTGCATCATTGCAAGCTTGTACCTCTCAGCTATTTTATATTCCACATATGAGTGCAATCTTTCTATGTCTGTCTCTTTCTTTCTGACTCATTTCACTCAGCATAATACTTTCCATGATGATCCACTTATATGCAAATTTCATGACTTCTTGTTTTCTGACAGCTACATAGTATTCCATTGTGTAGATGTACCAGAGTTTCTTTAACCAGTCATCTGTTTTTGGGCACTCTGGTTTTTCCCAAATTGTGGCTATTGTAAACAGTGCTGAGTGAACATAGAAATGCAGATGTCATCTCTACTGTACCTTTTTGCCTCCCCGGGATATATTCCCAGGAGTGGTATTGCTGGGTCAAATGGAAGCTCAATTTCTAATTTTTTGAGAATTGTCCATATTGTTTTCCAAAAGGGCTGAACCAGTTGGCATTCCCACCAGCAGTGAAGAAGAGTCCCTTTCTCCCCACATCCACGGCAACAGCGGTTGCTTTTGTTTTTTGGGATGTGGACCAGTCTCTGTGGTGTGAGATGATATCTCGTGGTTGTTTTGATCTGCATTTCCCTGATGATTAGTGATGTTGAACATTTTCTCATGTGCCTCTCAGCCATTCAGATTTCTTCTTTAGGAAAGTTTCTGTTCATTTCATCACCCCATTTTTTGATCGGGTTGGCAGTTTTCTTCTGTGCTTTTATATATATACATATATATGTAATATATGTTATATATATAATCCTCTAAGATTGGTTGCCTACTACTTTGAATCCCATCAAATGTGTATGGTACTCTTGGAGTATGGGTAGGGTGTGTCCTATGAAGTGTCATGCAGTTACATTTGCAGCCGCTCAATCCAAAAGTAGATTTACTAATGGGTGGGCTCAGTATGGTGTGAGAAGAGCGGCCGTGAGCATGGTGGCATTTGAATTCTGGAGGTTTTCAGCTGCCTGGACTGGGTCCCTTGGGGCAGAGAGGGCTGTCACATGTCCCCCTCTGTGGTGCCCCAAATGAAACAGCCTGGCATGGGGTCCAGTGGCCTGGTTATGGCAAATGTCATGTTATGCTCATCCCTACATCTTTCATCCACATGAAATGCCACCAATCAAACCTACACTTACCTAATGTTAGGACTGACATCAATGAATAGTTTCATGTATGTGTCCACTGTGTATATCAACTTGTTATCAAGAAATAAAATGATGTCCCATGACTTTAGCTGAACTTTGTGTTCTGAATGGAAATTTCTGCAGCTGTGTGTGACAAAAAAACTTCTCAGCATTCCCAAAATGTTCAGTAAACAAAAACACTTGGAAAAAGATCTAGGTACTGCAGAAGGAAATATCCCAAACCAAGCTTTCATAACTAGCATTCCTGTGGTGAGAAAAGATTGTTTTAATAAGATTTTATTATTAATGTGATTGATCTAGTGAAATATTTTTAGCATTTATAGATATTTCATTTCTACAGAGTTGCAGGCATAATTGCAGTTCCAAAGTTTGAAAACATTTTTCTATGTTCTGAACATTTAACATTGATTTTCTTTGAAATTAAAGCACTCTTTCAGTCAACAGCACATAAAGATTCACATTATCCATTATGTAAAACAGGACTCCTTTTTTCCAAAGGAGAGGCTGATTACTGGGTCTGGATGTAAAGTGTTGATGGGATGAGTTGTCAAAAGGGCTACTTTCCCACTTGGCCTCTATAAATGGAATTAATTAAAAGAGGTCAAGCCATTGGAACAAGATACC